>NC_059192.1:75711359-76011359 GCF_020615455.1 Coregonus clupeaformis
CAATGAAATCTTCAGATATGATCTAATCAAATACGTAATGGATTTCCCCCTCCAGAGGATGGTCAACCTCTCCCACTGATTCAGTTCAGACTGTGTGTGACTGTGTACACAGTGTGAGTGACAGATGATGTCACAGTGTTTGTTTGATCAGGAAGGAGACTGGGAGGTGAAGGACAGAGAGTGCATTCACATCGCTGTCTGTTTTCTCTCTCTGTTCTTTCTGTTCTATCTGTTCTCTCTGTTCTCTCTCGCTCTCTTCTTTCTTCCCTCTCTCTCTCTCGCTCTAGAACTTAGAACATAATAAGCCATTCTACAGGGACTCCTGAGACAGCTGTTCAGAGAGCAGATGCTGGAATCCTCATATCCAAAAAGGGACAAAATTCAACAAAGTCATTTTCTTGGTCAGTAAAACAAATTGGCCCCAAGAAATAGCCACTAGTTCTTTCAAAAATATCATTATAGCTTTGAGAAAATATTGTTTTATGTAAAAGAGATGTTGACATGTGCTGTGCAAAGGAGAGAAGAGGGTGAACCGTTCAAAAGGAAAATGTCAATGCTTCAGTCTCTAGACTGTTTGCATACCCACTCTATAGGGAAGATGCCCTCATGTAACAGACCCAAAGGCTTTAGGCTCTATGTTCTACGTGTCCTAGTGTGGGTTAGGTTGAAGCAAATTCACATTACCAAATATGTCACCTATCAACTAGAAAATTGAATTTGTCATACACTATCAATATACAGTATATAATATCCATTCATCATTTGTATTGTATTCCTTCTGTGAATGAGTGAAGTAGGTGTGACTGTAGCTTGCTATATAGAGAAAAACCCAACCTACCAACTGCTGGCTTCTGTAGTCTCAATTGGTATTGACATCCTGGCCTCTCAGCAGTCATATAGCTGTGTAATTACATGGGCTGGAGGGAGCACAACATGTAGCTGGCCATACTGCCAGACCAAGCTGCATCCACCCTGCATCCTCTCATTTCACTGTGTGTAGATCTTTAGAGAGAACCTAGCCTGGTCCCAGATCTGTTTATATGCTCCGTTTAGCCAACTCCTCTGACTGCTGTTGTTGTGCCATACAGAGCAGAAATGAGCCTGGTTCCAGATCTGTTTATGTGCTTCGTTTAGCCAACTCCTCTGACTATGGTTGTTGAGCCATACACAGAAAAAACTAGCCCGGTCCCATCTGTATGTGCCTTCGCCAAGTTCTCTGTGACAATGATAGTCAGAGGAGTTGGCTAAACAAACCACATACAGATCTGGGACCAGGCTAGTTTCTCAACTTCTATGGCATGAGAGTTGGCTGAACGAAGCAAAAACAGATCTGGAACAAGGCTATAGAGAAGCTACCTTCTCCTCTCCTCTGACTTACCGACGCTGGTGATTCTCTGTGAGACCAGGTCCCTGAGGAGGGCATCGATGACTGGGTTGTGTCTGGAGTAGAGCTCATATCGATTAATCCCTATGTGGAAGCGGAGCCAGTTGGGGTAGGAGTCAGCCGCCAGCTCCCCTCCTGTTGGAGTGTACTCCTCCATGTTCCCCTCAGCGTGCCTGGGGGGGAAGAGGGGAGGGAGTAGGAGGGAGAGGTGATCAGTGTTATTACAATGGGGAGGATGACATGATTATGCATTTTGTGTAACCCCTAGACCGCCCTCCTTTTTAGTGTTTCAGCTGTTTTAGTGTTTCATGTGTTAAGAGGTGACATGTTTTGCAAAGTGACTTGAATTTGCAAGAGGGACATTTGATAATATGGTTAGGTAGCCTATAACCCTTTGTGTAATAACACCTTTATTAATGTATAGTAACAAGATTACGTTTGTAATTAACACATCATATCCTTGGTGTATTGTTTGTTTAATTTATGTTCATGTCTTGAGTTGAATTTGAGGAGGCTAATAATCACTTTCAGATTGTGGTGATGGTCTATAAATATCAATATAAAAAAATATGTTACCATTCCTGATTCTCTGTGGCTTTGGGGTCTAATCTGATGTCTGTGTTGACGTTGAATAAGGTGTCCTCGTCGGTCAGAGATGGTAAGGCTCTCTTGAATAACGGGTGGTCAAACAGCGCCAGCAACCTTGAACCCTTGACAGGTACGTTTTTGTTGACCACAGTGTCCTGTATAAACCGTCTATTCTTGTCACCATTTTGCGGAAAATGTTCAGGCCGTTTAAAGGCTTCCGTTTTGTCCCCTGCTTTGGGGGTCTTCTCCAGAGAATGGGAAGAGATGTTAGAGTTTGGCTCATTGCTGAAGTCCTGGAGGATTCTCAGAGTGTGTTTGTTAGGCCAGCCTGACTCCACTCCCGACCTGGCTCGGTGTTTAGCCCAGTTCTGAGGGTCCTTGCTCGGCGTGTGCGAGCAGGAGCAGCCGATGTTGCTGCGCTTCTCCAGCTTTGGTAACAAATCTATCAAGATGTGCATCGAGCAGGCGATTAGAAACACCATGAGAATCAAAACCCGGAATTTACGGAAGAGTAGCATCTTCATAGTCCCCTGTTTGAGCAGTTGTGAATATTTACCGCAAATGATGAACACACATATGAACAGACTCACTACATCACTGATGATGTTTATTACACTGGATGCCAATTTAATGAAATACACGTTGAACACGTAACCATCTTCACTTCTTGCCGTCTTGAGTAGACTAAAGTTTTCAGTGTTCAACTTTTGTATTCCCAACCACATAGAAGTCCAGACAGCAGGCTCCTTTTGTGATTCAGAACGAGAGGATTCTCAGCATGCGCCCAGGTAAAACAGGTCGACTCGGTTCAGACCAAAGGTCGAGTTGGGCAAGCGGCATTATCTCAACTGCTTTCGGCTCTACAACTCCGAGTCCTACCTCAAGGCTTTATGCACAACATAAGGTATAAAGAAAGTGCAAAGGGCCCGAAAGCAGCTCGAAAACGGTAGATAAATTATCCATCAGAGGTGTGTGTTTCCGGGGTCTGCTGGCGCACATCGGTCCAGCTATTGAGCGTGAACTCGTGGATCCGCTGGGCATGGGCAACTCATTGGTCCAGTCCGCAGAGAGCGCTATTTACCAATGTCAAAATATAATTTAAAAAATAAGACTATTTGAGACTCCTCCTTTGCCACGATAAACGGTAAACGAACGTTGAAAGGCGCCGTAGGTTTAAAAAGTGTAGGCTACGTGAATTAGTACACCTATAGCCTACTGCACAGTAAGCGACCCAGGACGAAGTAAATGACAACGTTCACACAACAAATCCCGAATAACGACAGGCAATACAAAACAACCAAAACGAGACAAATCAAACAAATAATTCGGACAGGTGCCGATTCGCTTTCTCTCTCGAAGATGTGCCTTTTGCTCGAGGAAAAAGATAACCACTGTCTTTCCAGTGTGAGATTGAGGGTGGGTGTGTTAAATATGATGATGAAGCGCGTCTAGATCCAGCCTTGCGGTGCGTCACCGTGCACAGATTGGCTGAGTCTCTCCTACAGTCATAGAGAGAGGACGAGGATAGCAACCATCTGAGGCTCAAGTGCCTGGCCTGCATGTGTCTGCGTTGTTGAAAATATTCTCCCTGCATATCCTGGCTGTGCAAGAAGAGGGCGTCTCATCCCAGTGGCGAAAATCCACTGTCGCACAATATTGTATGTATACTATACATTAAATTATTTATGTCTATTTATTAGTGAAGTGCATCTGCTTGCATCACGGAGGCATCCTTATGGAGACATGTCAGTGTCAGTCCAGGGGCTCCATTCAGTCAAATCAGCACTGCATTATCTGTACAGCACACAGGAGGCTAGTGAGGGGAGGACGGCTCATAATAATGGCTGGAATGGAGTAAATGGAATGGTATCAAACATATATGTTTGATACCATTCCATTAATTCAGTTCCAGCCATTACTATGAGCCGTCCTCCCCAATTAAGGTGCCACCAACCTCCTGTGGTACAGCTGCATCATCAACATATATTACTTTTTTTTATGTGGCCAAAAACAACGACAGGAATACCAGGCAGTATGGAAATGTACAGAAACAACAGATGGCTGCAGATAATATTCACATCTTCTGCCTCCACTTCCCAATCAACAGACCAATGGTAGTCTTTATGGCTAATTGGACCGGCAGTAAAGCTACTGAATGGATGGTTAGGGTTAGGATGGTTGGACGATAACTACTGTTTTATCCATGTGTGACCGATCACGTCCATCATGATTACCTTTTGAGATTACATTATAATTACAGTAAAAGCAGCATGGCTTAACAACATGACTGTGGAGACAGACGGACAGTGGGGGCTGCGCCATGCCACACCACAGTGGTATAGGGAGGGTTTTAGACTGTATAGGGATTTACTCATTAAAACAGTACATTAACCATGAGGACTAATTAAGTATCTGTAAAGGCAAGATTAGATGGGAACATAATGATAATTGTCAATCCGGGCACTAAATGGGAATTGTGTGTGTGTGCGTACCTGTCTGTCTGTCTGTCTGTGTGTGTGTGTGTGTGTGTGTGTGTGTGTGTGTGTGTGTGTGTGTGTGTGTGTATGATTGCGATTGTGTGTGTGTGTGTGTACTAAAGTGAGTGAGTGAGAAATTATGGGTTTATTTCAGTCCTACCAAAAGGAGCCTTTCCAGGAAGCAAGTAACAGTCTAGTCACTCACTCGCCTAACACAACAGACCACTACAGTCTTGCCTATTGTGTGAGACAGAGGAGGAGGAACATGGCCCCACTTAATAGATTAGAGATTAGTTCACCAAATTTCTATGTTGGCTTCCTGCAGGGATAACATGGGGTGACACATTGACTTTTGAAGCCAAGAAGAAACTCAATAAAATAGCAAGTAACTAACTCAATTAAAAGATGCTATTACATTAATGAAGAATGAGTTGTCATAGAAATGAATAAAGCTACAGATCTCTATGGGATAATGTTCATAGGACTTATTTGGTGTGTGATGGAATTGATTCAGACTACAGATCTATGATCTTAATTTGATCAGTCTTTTGTTGCTGAGGATTGTCCTGCACAACAGGAAATGCAAACGTGTAGTGTATTAATGGTTTAAAAAGGCTACTAAAGTTTGTAATTTCCACTTTAAAATGTCAGAATTCATTTACCCTAATGAAAAATGTAGCAACCCCTAAAAAAAATGTTTATTCATTATAATCCACATAATAATTGACATTTTCTGTTGCTGCAGGTTTATTTTCCAGCTGTAGCAAACTGGCTCAAATGTAGATCCTACATCTGTACATAGAGACAATGCTTCACTTGTTACCCATCATCCACTATGATCATCTACAATGACCGCTCTAGCTTCCTGTCTCTTGCCTAGGGTGAAATAGCCAGAGCCATATGTCTATTAATGTCAGTCAGGTAGGCATGATGATGACAGCATACACTCAATGGGTTAGTGAACCCCCCCCAATAACTGGGTGCATTGTGCAGTTCATTCAACCTTTCAATATGAATCAAGTCCACCTTTGTATTCTTGGACTATTCTAGCTTCCTCTCCTACCTGAGGAGAATTAGCCAGGGTTGAATGGATGTGTATTGATGTCAGTCAGGTAGGCATGATGATGTTAGCATGCAGTCAATGGATCAGTGACTCTTCACAAACGCCCTGGCCTGAATGATTGACTGCATTGTGCAGTTCATTCATCCTTTCAATATGAATCAAGACCACCTTTGTATTCTTGATATTTTACTGATCATTGCCCTATAAAAATATATTACACAACTCTTGATTATGTGGTGTTACAACACACCATGTCATGTTTCAGAACACCTCAGGATGAATGTTTCAGTACATCTTAAATCTTTTTCATAACCCTCACACCCATGTGTTTCAATACTCCAGCAAAGTTGTTTTGTCTACTTCAAGTTGGTGGAAGCTCAGTTGCCACCAGTTTTAGTGTTAGCACTTCATTTTAACAGTGTGTTGCAATAACATTTGTCACCTGTACCAGTAGCCTAACAGTGAGGGACTGCAGAAGGATACGTCTCTGGATACGGAACGACCTAGGTCATAAATACTGTAAAGGGACATACAGTTCCTTCGGAAAGTATTCAGACCCCTTGACTTGTTGTTACGTTAAAGCCTTATTCTAAAATGGATTAAATAAATAGAAAATACTCAGCGATCTACACACAATACCCCATAATGACAAAGTGAAAACAGGTTTTTAGACATTTTTGCAAACAGAAAAAGCAGAAATACTTTATTTACATAAGTATTCAGACCCTTTGCTATGAGACTCGAAATTGAGCTCAGGTGCTTCCTGTTTCCATTGATCATCCTTGAGATGTTTCTACAACTTGATTGGAGTCCACCTGTGGTCAATTCAATTGATTGGACATGATTTGGAAAGGCACACACCTGTCTATATAAGGTCCCATAGTTGACAGTGCATGTCAGAGCAAAAACCAAGCCATGAGGTCGAAAGAATTGTCCATAGAGCTCCGAGACAGGATTGTGTCGATGCACAGATCTGGGGAAGGGTACCAAAAATGTCTGCAGCATTGAAGGTCCCCAAGAACACAGTGACCTCCATCATTCTTAAATGGAAGAAGTTTGGAACCACCAAGACTCTTCCTAGAGCTGGCCGCCCGGCCAAACTGAGCAATCGGGGGAGAAGGACCTTGATCATGGAGGTGACCAAAAACCCGATGGTCACTCTGACAGAGCTCTAGAAGAACCTTCCAGAAGAACAACCATATCTGCAGCACTCCACCAATCAGGCCTTTATGGTAGAGTGGCCAGATGGAAGCCACTCCTCAGTAAAAGGCACAAGACAGCCCTCTTGGAGTTTGCCAAAAGGCACCTAAAGACTCTCAGACCATGAAAAACAAGATTCTCTGGTCTGATGAAACCAAGATTGAACTCTTTGGCCTGAATGCCAAGCGTCACGTATGGAGGAAACCTGGCATCATCCCTACGGTGAAGCGTGGTGGCAGCATCATGCTGTGGGGATGTTTTTCAGCGGCAGGGACTGGGAGGCTAGTCAGGATCGAGGCAAAGATGAACAGTGCAAAGTACAGCGAGATCCTTGATGAAAACCTGCTCCAGAGTGCTCAGGACCTCAGACTGTGGCGAAGGTTCACCTTCCAACAGGACATCGACCCTAAGCACACAGCCAATACAACGCGGGAGAGGCTTCGGGACAAGTCTCTGAATGTACTTGAGTGGCCCAGCCAGAGCCCGGACTTCAACCCGATCTAACATCTCTGGAGAGACCTGAAAATAGCTGTGCAGCAACGCTCCCCATCCAACCTGACAGAGCTTGAGAGGATCTGCAGAGAAGAATAGGAGAAACTCCCCAAATACAGGTGTGCCGAGCTTGTAGCGTCATACCCAAGAAGACTTGAGGCTGTAATCGCTGCCAAAATTGTTTCAACAAAGTACTGAGTAAAGGGTCTGAATACTTATGTAAATGTGATTTTCCAGTTTTTTCTTTTTTATAAATTAGCAAAAAAATCTAAGAACCTGTTTTTGCTTTGTCATTACGGGACATTGTGTGTAGATTGATGAGGGGAAAAAACAATTTAATACATTTTAGAATAAGGCTGCAATGTAACAAAATGTGGAAAAAGTCAATAGGTCTGAATACTTTCCGAATGCACTTGGTGTCCTATATGTATTGGGGAGTACAGTGAGATAGCAAATCCTTATCTTCATCAATGCTATCTCAGCAGTGTGTGACGTATCTATTTGCTATATAGGGGCTGGTGGGAAATAGGCTCTGATTGGCTATAGAGGGCAGTAAGTGCTGTGGTTTTGGTGGGAAAGCTATAATTGGGAAAAAGTTGCTTACTTGATTTTATAGTTGTGTGAATGCACAGTGTTGTGAGCTTCTGTACTGAAATGTGCAGTAAAAGTGGGACTGGTACTGTATCTGGTTAGGAATGACATCACACGTCACTATATGGAATGGAAATACATGAAGGTAAGATACGAAAGTCACCCTCAAGCTTTTAAAAGGAGAAATAAGAAATGCCAATGCATTATCAGAGAAGACGGGTTGGGTTGGCCTTTCCTCTCCACTTTCTCAAACCTCATTCCACCTTCACTCCTCGTCATTGCGCTCCAAACGTTACATATGCATTGTGTGGTAGCTGCATTTGTATGAATCTGCCCTTGGCGTTACCGGGGTTGAACGGAACATCCATGGAACAAGCCTCATTTCCATCCCTGATGTGCTCCTCCACCTGATATGGCAGATTTAAATGGATGTTACAGATAACATTGCCCTCTGTTGGCCCCAATAAGCCACAAAACTCCCCTCTTATTGCTAATTTGTTTGTTCCCTCACTCCCTCCTTCCCTCCTTCCTTCTCGCCATCTTCAAGTCTTCCACGCTTTCATTTAGAGTTCACAGGCCAGCCACTGTTGAATTGTAAGGACGTGGAGATTTAATTTAAATGATCCCTTTAACTGACGGTAATGACTTTATCTATATATGCTAAGTCAAAATGACACCCCATTCCCTATATAGTTCACTAGGGAATAGGGTGCCATTTTAGATGAACTATTCGTTGTCACGGTTCAGACAGACGACAAGAGGACCACAATTGCGTCACACCAGAAAGTTTATTTAAACTTAAGGGGAAAGGGATGTAGGGAGTGAGTGAAGGCTCCAGGGGTTATCCCGTCCGATGTGCTGGGTCTGTGCCTCCCCCCAGTGGCAGCGATGCGTCCGATGACGCCGGTGGTTGGTGGTCCAGAAGTCCTGGGGGGGGGAGGAAACACAGACACAACGGGGCGGATGAAAACAGGCAGAAGTACAGTTCAAGGGAAATCCAAATACGTAGTAGCAAGGCAGAAGGCTGGTCAGAGTTACCGGGGTCGAAGAGTAGTCAGGAGTCGTAATGGCAGGAAGCAGGTCTGGTTCTCCTGGGGCAGAAGAGTATCCAGGAATCAGGCAGGTCCGGGGGTCACAAAACAAGGGGTGAGCCAGAAGCGCGAGCACACAGGTTCCGGGTGTGAGCTTTGCAGACGATCTGACAAAGGAGAGCTGAAAGACAGGGCTATAAATACTGGGAGAGGTTAGTGGGTAATGCAGCGCAGCTGGCAGAGTAATTAGAGCCGAGCAGAGCAGGGACAGGTGGAGCTAGTTAGGCTGAGTAGAGAGAGAGTGGTGAGCAGAGTGGAAACAACTTAAGGTGGTAACCCAGTGGAGTGAGAGGGCTCATGACAGAACCCCCCCCCCAAGGGACGGCCCCAGAAGTCCCAAGAGCAACACCACGCCGGGCGGGAGGAGGGGAGCCGGAGGAGGGCTAGAACTCCTCCGAACGGTCCGAGCGAACGTCCTCATCCTCGGAGGAAGCCGGAGGGCCGTGGTCGGGAGATGGGACAGGTCCCGAGACAGGATCAGGCACAGGACAGGAAGCCGAGCGGGCAGGACGGTTAGGGATCCCTCTGGGGCGGCCCCTACGGATTGCAGGTTGATCAGGATGCCGTTGGTGGAAAGCGGTGATGAGAGTCCTATCCACAATCCGACTAGCTGGCACCCAGGTCCTTTCCTCAGGTCCATAGCCCTCCCAGTCAATGAGGTACTGGAGACCCCTACCCTTCCGTCTGGACCGAAGCAGGCGGCGGACGGTGTAAACCAGACCACCATCGACGAGCCGTGGAGGAGGAGGACAAGGCGCAGCAGGGACCAGCGGACTCTCATGGACGGGCTTAATCTTAGACACATGGAAAGTGGGGTGCACCCTCAGGGAATTAGGCAGTTGGAGCCGGACAGCAGTTGGGCTAATCACTCTTATGATAGGGAATGGGCCAATGAACCGAGGTGCCAGCTTCTGCGACTCCACCCTGAGTGGCAGGTTCTTCGATGACAACCACACCCTTTGACCAACATGGTAGGTGGGAGCAGGAATTCTCCGACGGTTGGCCCCGGTAGTGTAGCTGGCAACGGATCTGAGGAGTGTGGCTCTAGCTTTGTTAAACACCTCTCTGAGACCATGGTAGCATTCTGGGACATTGGAGAGGTCAGGAGCGGAGTTAGTAGGTACTGGCCGAGGGGGTAGTGCGGCAGCAAGCAGGCAGGTTCGGTGGCAGTCCTCTCCCCACTCCCTGATCACCCCGGTCACCCAGTCGAGCTGAGGGTTGTGCCCGGCGGAGCCATGGGTAACCCAGGATGAGGGGTTGGCCTGGAGAGGGGAGCAGGTGAAACTGGATAGTTTCTTGATGGTTTCGGACAGACCCATCGAGACCGGGGCCGTGACATGAGTGACCGATCCGAGTAAGTGTCCGTCCAGTGCCCGGGCAGGAATAGGAGGTGTCAAACGGAGGTTCTCCAGTCCCAGTTGGCGTGCCAGCTTGATGTCCATTATGTTGGCTTCGGGCGCCAGAATCCACCAGAGCAGCCAGGGTGTGAGTTGAGTCAGAGAGGCGGAGGTGAACTTGCAGCAGGGGTTTGCGGTCGGAGGACTGGATGGTCATTGAACTCAACCGGACTCCCCCTATGCCCGGTGAGCTTCGGCCCTTTAAAGGGCAGGTTACCACACGATGTCCGTCACCTCCACAATAGAGGCAGAGGTTTGAGGTGAAGCGTCGCTGGCGCTCTGCAGGAGTGAGAGAGGCTCGCCCAATCTCCATAGGCTCAGACTGATCAAGCTGACCTGGGTGAGTGGCAGTAGATGACAGGAACCCAGTCGGATCTCTCCGAATGCCGGTAGTAGGTGGACCTTGGCGCCCCCTCTCACGACGACGGGTCTGTATCCTTCTGTCGATCCTGACAGTCAGTGCGATGGCTTCATCAAGAGTGGAAGGCAGTTCCTGGGAGACCAACTCGTCCTTGATATAGTCAGCCAAACTATGGAAGAACGCGTCCACCAACGATGGTGTGTTCCAAGAACTTCGTCTAGCCAGGGTTCGGAAGTCGATGGAATGGTCTGCGACTGTACGTCTGCCTTGTCGAATACTGAACAGTTCACGAGACGCCTCTGCGGTTGGTGAATCCAGGTCAAACACCTTCAGCATCTCCTCAGCAAACAGGTCGAAGGTTGCACATGCGGGGGTTTGACGTTCGAACTCTGCTGTTCCCCAGAGTCGAGCTCGGCCCGTCAGGTGAGTGATGGCATACCCAACCTTAGCCCCCTCCGTGGCGAAGGTCCTTGGCTGCAAGGAGAACTGAAGTCGGCAGCTAGTCAGGAATGGCCGGACCTGGGTAGAATCGCCGTTGAACCGCTCGGGGTTTCCAATCTTGGGTTCCGGAGCAGCGGCTGCAATGACCGGGGCAGGTAACTCGGGGGCAGGGCTGGTGGGCAGACTGGCTGGGGTCAGGTTGGTGAGGAGTTGAATGATCATGGCGAGTTGTTGTTGCTGCTGCTGGGACTGCTGCTGGTGCTGCTGGAACTGCTGATGCTGTTGGTAGCCGGCCTGAAGCAGAGAGGTGATGTCGCCGCTCATGCGGCCTAGCTCTCTCTCAGTGTGTTCCAGGCGTAGCATGGCGGTGGGTTGCTCAGGTTCTTCGGTTTCCATGTCGGGGGGAAGTGTGCGCTGAGTCCATAATGGTCAGATCGTACTGTCACGGTTCAGACAGACGACAAGAGGACCACAATTGCGTCACACCAGAAAGTTTATTTAAACTTAAGGGGAAAGGGATGTAGGGGAGTGAGTGAAGGCTCCAGGGGTTATCCCGTCCGATGTGCTGGGTCTGTGCCTCCCCCAGTGGCAGCGATGCGTCCGATGACGCCGGTGGTTGGTGGTCCAGAAGTCCTGGGGGGGGGAGGAAACACAGACACAACGGGGCGGATGAAAACAGGCAGAAGTACAGTTCAAGGGAAATCCAAATACGTAGTAGCAAGGCAGAAGGCTGGTCAGAGTTACCGGGGTCGAAGAGTAGTCAGGAGTCGTAATGGCAGGAAGCAGGTCTGGTTCTCCTGGGGCAGAAGAGTATCCAGGAATCAGGCAGGTCCGGGGTCACAAAACAAGGGTGAGCCAGAAGCGCGAGCACACAGGTTCCGGGTGTGAGCTTTGCAGACGATCTGACAAAGGAGAGCTGAAAGACAGGGCTATAAATACTGGGAGAGGTTAGTGGGTAATGCAGCGCAGCTGGCAGAGTAATTAGAGCCGAGCAGAGCAGGGACAGGTGGAGCTAGTTAGGCTGAGTAGAGAGAGAGTGGTGAGCAGAGTGGAAACAACTTAAGGTGGTAACCCAGTGGAGTGAGAGGGCTCATGACATTCGTGTGAATTAAGATTTACACTATTGGTACATTATATAATTGTCTATGTATGAATTACAAGAAATCAAAGCAGTTAATTGCCACAAAATTGTAAAGACATTGCAGCTTAATTATATGTGGGCTGGTTTTTCTCCATCTATTTGAACCTTTTTATTTTCTTTAAAGTGGCAACCTGCAGTAAAAACAATAACAAAGAGCTTCCCCCACCACTGGTTTGGCAAATACACTCTTAGAAAAAATGACATAATCACACTCAGCTCTGGTTATTAACACCAACACCGGGGTTCTATTACATCACTGAGTGTTAAGTTAATTTAACTCCTGAATCAACACTAGACATGTTACAGTGAAGAATCTACACAAGGTAAAACTGGCCAATTTGCTGTTTACCATACAGTACAATACACTGCTGATTCACTCATACCCTTCTGTTCTCCTAGCCTTTGCTCAATAAAATCATATAAAATACTCATTTGAAAGACAGAAATCATGGCAGTACTGTATATGTAAAATGATTAAGGGAATACCAGACACATGCACAAATATTCCCATATAGGTACAGTTTAAAACATTCTCACATGTATCTTTTTAAAGTTATACGATTACCCAAACTCCTGATGTAAAGGTGTAAACACTGAGGTAAGCACTAATGCTCAGGCACTATCTAAAAGAAAGAAACAAAAAATCCTATCAGATTCAGAAGAGATCTATGTAGAACCCTTGTTGCCTTCCAAAGAACCCTTATTGCCTTCCAAAGATTCATCAAAGAACCCTTTCTTCCTAAAATGGTCCTTCAGATGAAAACAGTTCTTGGTAGAACCCTATCCCTCCGCAAATAACCCTTTTGGAACCCTTTTTTCTAAGAGTGTAGCTGAGGGATGGGGCTGAAGAAATTTAGCCAATCTCAAATTCATAGACAGAGCTATAGATGCAAGGACTGACCATCCATATGATCAACATTACATTTTTAACAATGTTTTGAGGCTATACAGTGTTTGTTTACAATTACTTTGTTTACAAACAAATGAATAAAACAAGTTTAGGGTAAGACAGGGTAAGAACATGGAACTAAGCTCATGAGGTATTCATAAGTTATATTATTCAAGACTCAATGGGTATATACAGGTATATAATTAATTTAAAAGTCCAAAATTGAAATTGGCCCTTTCAGGTGCAAATGATCCACATTTAGCATAATCCTTATTCAGTGTGTAAAGAGAGACTGCTATTGTGATGAGAAGAGTGTAGTGCATCCCCCATCTCTGTAAAATGCAATCAAGCAACATTTAAACTCAGAGGAGGATGTAGATATTCAGATGTACAGGAATGGCTTATAGTGCTCTTCATGGCCTACTTCCCTATAGGTTCTCCTCATGTGGGTGTAGGAGACGAGACCGTTATTATAAAAGTCTATGGGCGAGACAGGCTTCTTAATTTCCACTCTTCTAAACACAAGGCCTCTACAGTATGTGGTGATTCTGCCCTGAGGCCAGCTATCTGTAATCTGAAGAGCCCCAGTCTCAGCTATAATAGGCTGCTATTGCGAAACACAGCCTTGTCTGCCTGCTTTAGCTATAGGTCTGACTCCTCCCCTTCTCTAACCCCCGCCTCCTGCTCTCCCTGGTTCCCAACCCCACCTTGTGTTTATTTATACGTCGTGTTTAGGCGGCTGGCTGCACCTAGTCTCCACACTGCTAGATCTTTATGTGTTAGTTTAGGCCCTGGCCGATGTAGGATCTTAATTTGACCTATTTGTCACAGCAAAATAATCCTGCAGCAACAGGATGTTAACGTGTAGTCCATAATGTTGCTTGATCGGTGGTTAGGCTATTAGCTGTCCAAATGTAGGCTACATGAAAAGTGCATATGTTAATATAACCGTGTGTTAGTGTGGGTTTTCAGGAAAATTCCCAGCAACAGGAAAGGGATCAAATTAAGATCCTACACCTGTACGTATGGGGTCGTATGGAGCATAGAGAGGCTTGTTTGTGTCATATTTTGTGTGTGTGTGTTTGTGTGTGTGTGTTTGTGTGTGGAGTTTATTTTGGAGTGCGGGCCTCTCCAGGGATAGGTCCCGATATAGTAACGACCCCTCTACCTCGTCCGGCCAAATAACAGTGATCTGTGGAAATATGTTTGTTATGTTGACTTCCAGTGCTCTAAATATACTGTAGGTCTGAGAGGTACACTTTAATATACTGTAGGTCTGAGAGGTACACCTTAATATACTGTAGGTCAGAGAGGTAAACCTTAATAGACTGTAGGTCAGAGAGGTACACCTTAATAGACTGTAGGTCTGAGAGGTACATCTTACTAGACTGTAGGTCTGGGCAGAGAGGTACACCTTAATATACTGTAGGTCTGAGAGGTACACCTTAATATACTGTAGGTCTGAGAGGTACACCTTAATATACTGTAGGTCTGAGAGGTACACCTTAATATACTGTAGGTCTGAAAGGTACACCTTTATATACTGTAGGTCTGAGAGGTACACCTTAATATACTGTAGGTCTGAGAGGTACACCTTAATATACTGTAGGTCTGAGAGGTACACCTTAATATACTGTAGGTCTGAGAGGTACACCTTAATATACTGTAGGTCTGGGCAGAGAGGTACACCTTAATATACTGTAGGTCTGGGCAGAGAGGTACACCTTAATATACTGTAGGTCTGAGAAGTACACCTTAATATACTGTAGGTCTGGGCAGAAAGGTACACCTTAATATACTGTAGGTCTGGGCAGAGAGGTACACCTTAATATACTGTAGGTCTGAAAGGTACACCTTAATATACTGTAGGTCTGAGAGGTACACCTTAATATACTGTAGGTCTGGGCAGAGAGGTACACCTTAATATACTGTAGGTCTGAGAGGTACACCTTTATATACTGTAGGTCTGAGAGGTACACCTTAATATACTGTAGGTCTGGGCAGAGAGGTAAACCTTAATATACTGTAGGTCTGAGAGGTACACCTTAATAGACTGTAGGTCTGAGAGGTACACCTTAATATACTGTAGGTCTGAGAGGTACACCTTAATATACTGTAGGTCTGGGCAGAGAGGTACACCTTAATATACTGTAGGACTGAGAAGTACACCTTAATATACTGTAGGTCTGGGCAGAAAGGTACACCTTAATATACTGTAGGTCTGGGCAGAGAGGTACACCTTAATATACTGTAGGTCTGAAAGGTACACCTTAATATACTGTAGGTCTGAGAGGTACACCTTTATATACTGTAGGTCTGAGAGGTACACCTTAATATACTGTAGGTCTGAGAGGTACACCTTAATATACTGTAGGTCTGGGCAGAAAGGTACACCTTAATATACTGTAGGTCTGGGCAGAGAGGTACACCTTAATATACTGTAGGTCTGAAAGGTACACCTTAATATACTGTAGGTCTGAGAGGTACACCTTAATATACTGTAGGTCTGGGCAGAGAGGTACACCTTAATATACTGTAGGTCTGAGAGGTACACCTTAATATACTGTAGGTCTGAGAGGTACACCTTAATATACTGTAAGTCTGGGCAGAAAGGTACACCTTAATATACTGTAGGTCTGGGCAGAGAGGTACACCTTAATATACTGTAGGTCTGAGAGGTACACCTTAATATACTGTAGGTCTGAGAGGTACACCTTAATATACTGTAGGTCTGGGCAGAGAGGTACACCTTAATATACTGTAGGTCTGAGAGGTACACCTTAATATACTGTAGGTCTGAGAGGTACACCTTAAAATACTTACCCTGTGTTGTTCTTGTTGTGGAGTGGCTCATCAGATCTTATTTTACCTTAGAAAAGCGAAAGTCACCCTCAAGCTTTTGGGGAGGGAGCTTGTAATAACATCACAGATGTAAGGATCAATTGTATAATTTTTTAAAAACACATTTAATTATACAATCACACTTTCCCAACGGATATTGATATTATCCGTGAACCCCAATCAAAGCATCAGTAAAATCTTATTATGTGTCCAGTCATTTAGAACCACTTTTGGTGCACTTTATAAAGCCTTTTTTTAGATGCTCTCTGACAAAATCAACAGAGACGTTGCTGGAGCATATTCACGGTCATTTTCAACCTCTCCTTTTCCCTGTCTGTAATCCCCACATGACTGGTTGGCCAAGCGCGACTCCAACACCATTATCAAGTTCGCTGACGACAAAACGGTGGTAGGCCTGATCACCGAAGACGATGAGTCAGCCTACAGGCAGGAGTGACCTGGCAGTGTGGTGCCGGAGCAACAACCTTTCCTTCAACGTCACCAAGACCAAGGAGCTGATCGTGGACTATAGGAAACGGAGGGGCGAGCACACCCCCATCCACATCGACGGGGCGGCAGTGGAGCAGGTAGACAGCTTCAAGTTCCTCGGTGTCCAAACACTAAAGACTTAAAATGGTCCAAACACACATGCACAGCAGTAAAGAAGGCGTGACAGTGCCTCTCCCCCCTCAGGAGGTTGAAAAAGTTTGGCATGGGCCCTCAAATCTTATTGGAGCTGAGTTTTTAAATATTTCCTGTATATAGTATGCTTAGTTACTTACTTTATTGTGTATTTCATATTTCTTATTCATTATTTCTCGTTTTATTCTTCTTCTAGTAATACATTGTTATTGATTATTGCATTGTTGGGTTTTGTGTTAGCAAGAAAGGCATTTCACTGTACTTGTACAAGTGACATTAAAAACGTGAAACTTGAAACATATGAGGGTAACCTGACCTCTTTCTTACAGCAGCTATACTAGCCATGAAAACATGGAGCAGATTTATGTTGATATAAACATCCTCATGACTAGAAAACATTTCTACCCTCAGTATTTGTACTCCTCTCGGTTTATTATGACACTCATGTTTATCAAATCAAATCAAGCTTTATTTATACAGCACATTTCAGACATGGATGCAACGCAATATTTACTACACAACAAACATAAGAGGATAAAAAACCAAAGAATAATAATAAAAACTGATAGACAAAAAAAAGCACCCTGAGGAAAAGCAAAGCTAAAAAAGGAGTGTTTTAGGTTCTCGTTTAAATACAGTGAGCTCTAAAAGTATCGGGACAGTGACATATTTTTGTTTGTTTTGGCTCTGTACTCCAGCACTTTGGAGTTGAAATCATACAATGACTAGGTTAAAGTGCAAACTGTCAGCTTTAATTTGAGGGTGTTTTCATCCATATTGTGTGAACCGTTTAGAAATTACAGCACTTTTTGTACATAATCCTCCCATTTTAGGGAACCAAAAGTATTGGGACAAATTCACTTATATGTGTATTAAAGTTGTAAAAAGTCCATATTCATAGCATGCAATGACTACATCAAGCTAGTGACTCTACAAACTTGTTGGATGCATTTGCTGTTTGTTTTGGTTGTGTTTCAGATTATTTTGCGCTCAATAGAAATGAATGGTAAATAATGTATTGTGTCATTTTTTGAGTCACTTTTATTGTAAATAAGAATAGAATATGTTTCTAAACACTTCTCCACCATGATTATGGATACTCGTGAATGAATCGTGAATAATGATGAGTGAGAAAGTTACAGAGCTTCTTCAGGAGGCCCATTGTCTTTAGCACCACCCACTGTTCTCCCCCATTCTCCCCCTGCCCCCGTCTCCCCCATCCCATTTACCTGGCTGTTGACTCATATCGCTCCTCTCAGCTCCTGTAATTTCTCTCCCACTCAGAGTGAGATAGAGAGAACAGAGTGTCAACTCAACCAGCTCCCATCCTCATCATGATCATCATCATCGTCAGCCGCAAACACAAAATGGCTGAATCAATATACATACGGTTATGAGAGGTGGCAGGCGGTGCGGCACGGCACGGCTCGGCTTCAGTTCAGTCAAAGATCTTATTTGTTGAGTGTTTGGAAAGGATGGCAGGTCACGGTGACAAAAGAAAAGTGGTGTTCGTCAGTCTGTGTTTGAAAGACATTGTACACAGACTCAGTTTAGCTCAGATGTCACCGTTGGAATGATTTCCAGAGGTACAGTAAACTCATAAACTGTATGACATGAATTGTACAACATCCATGACCCTTCCTTCAGCCGAGTTACAGTACATAGAGATCAAACTGTCAGAAGACTGTTTAAGCATTCAACAAACCTGCAGTTAATGTGACCACACAACTATGCCAAATGAAGCACAATTAACAAAACAACATGTTGACCTGTCTCACTTTACAACCTCAATTACAGCAGTGTGTGTGTGTGTGAAGGCGACTTTCTGACTCATTCACTCAGTTATAGGTCAGTATTAGGTGGGTATCCATTTAACACTGACCTCAGATCTGTTATCTCTCCCCACAATGGCACAGTGTACTGGCGGGATGAAATGAGAGGGGGTTAGAGAGAGAGCGAGAGAGCGAGAGGGGGGTGAGAGAGAGAGCGCGAGAGAGAGAGAGAGAGGGGTGGAGAGAGAGAGTGAGAGAGCGAGGGGGAGGTGAGAGAGAGAGAGCGAGGGGGAGAGAGAGAGGGGGAGAGAGAGAGAGAGAGAGAGAGAGAGAGAGGGAACATTGGGGGAAAACACAGGTTGGCAACTGATTCCCAGTGATATCCCTATTTACATTCATTTCTATAAAAGGTCGAACCGATATGTTAACACAGATCTCAATATCCAATATACCAAATCCTCCTGGGCCTCCCCCCATCCCGCTGCTGTGTTGTACTTTATACGATTATGATGGCTCCATCTGGTTGGCACTGACTGTTACCAGGAAAGATCGTTTTAATCAGACTCAGGATGGACTGACCTTTTGGTGATAAAGCCTCAACACCGGGGTACTTTCCCCATGGCTAAACTGAAAGACGTTGCAGCTGTTTTTCCCCGAACACAAGCTTTATTGCACGAAAGAGAGCGAGAGAGAGCGAGAGAGAGAGAGAGAGAGAGAGAGAGAGAGAGCAGTTCTTTCCCCTCGCCTTTTCCTTATCAGGTGTCATGGAATATTAATATAAAGTCTCACCTCAGAGCACATTTGGGTTCTCTCAGCGATCGGTGAGCCAAAACGTTTTTAAGAAATGGTGTTAGCCCTGTAAATGCAGAAAAAGCAACATTGTACTGTGAATTGAAACTATTTCAGCGAAGAACATTTGTTTATTATGTCATGCTAGAATGATGTGAACCATGCTACTGCTGGAGAGTTATTAAATCTACACCTCGCACTTATTTTCCGGTGTAAGGTATTTTATTGTATGTTTAATGATGTGTCTGAACATTTAACTATTAGAGTGTGTCAGAGGAAGCCCTGAAAATTTGCCAAAGACTCCAGCCACCCAAGCAGTAGACCGTCCACTCTGCTACCGTCCAGCAAACGGTACCGGACAGGGGCAGACTGGGACAAGAATTCAACCCTGGTATTTATTCCACACCAGCCCATATCACTGTGCACACTGACAACTTTTGGGTTGAATTTTGGGTTGACAATAGAATATAGTTGCTATATTTTACTGTAAAAAATCCAGAATTTCCAGATGTCTTTATTGTCCAATAGAGATTACATACACCTTTATGCGCTTTACTAATATCATAGGCTAATTAATTTGGGGTTCAACACCTGAGGAAGTGGAAAATTAAAACACATGAACTAGATCGCTAACTGTAAATATACTACCCACTGCTAGTGGCCATGTATTCTTCCAACAGTAAATGTACTGTCCTAAAAAAACTGTATAGTTGTAGGCTACTACCCTGCAACCTGTGGGCAGGGGTTAAAGAAAAATAAATCCATGACTGAAATTTCCCACTGGGCATATTTAAATTCAATTACGTTGAACCAATGTGGAATTGACGTTGAATTGAAGTCTGTGCCCAGTGGGTTAAGTCGTTCTCAGATTGGCAGGAAAACTTTTTGGCTCGAGGGCCACATTGGGATTTCGAAATTCAACGGAGGGCCACGCAGATGTATATATATATATTTTTTAAAAAGTTATTTTTAGCGATTTGCGGCCCAGAAAAAGGGCAGTTACCTGCAAATATCTATGTCCATTATAATTTCTACATACATACTTTCTATCTAGTTTCCCATAGCTCCATTCTTGTGTTTTTTATCTTATTCCTTGCGTTACTATTTTTATTATTATTATTATTATTTATTTTTTTACTCTGCATCGTTGGGAAGGGCTCGCAAGCACAGTAAAGTCTACACCAGTTGTGCATGTGACATAAAATTTGATTTGATTTGTATGATCTATGATCTATGATAAACCCTTAAAATGTAATAATTTCATATGAAATGTACTGTAGCGGCAGGCCACTGACGTCTTGTCTTGTAGACGGCTGACATCTAGGCAGCATTATCTGTGTTTAGCATATTTGGTATTTATTAGGATACCCATTAGCTGTTGTGAAAGCTGCAGCTACTCTTCCTGGGGTCCACACAAAACATGACATAATACAGAACATTAATAGACAAGAACAGCTCAAGGACAGAACTACATACATTTAAAACGGCACACATAGCCTACATATCAACACATACACACAAAATATCTAGGTCAAATAGGGGAGAGGCGTTGTGTTGTGAGGTGTTGCTTTATCTTTTTTTAAACCAGGTTTGCTGTTCATTTGAGCAAAATGAGATGGAACGGAGTTCCATGCAATAATGTCTCTACATAATACTGTACGCTTTCTTGAATTTGTTCTGGATTTGGGGACTATGAAAATACCCCTGGTGGCATGTCTGGTGGGGTAAGTGTGTGTGTCAGAGCTGTGCGTAACTTGACTTTGAAAATAATTAGGAATTTTCAACACATTCATGTTTCTTATAAAAATAAGAAGTAATGCAGTCAGTCTCTCCTCAACTCTTAGACAAGAGAGACTGGCATGCATAGTATTTACATTAGCCCTATGATTACAATGAAGAGCAAGATGTGTCGCTCTGTTCTGGGCCAGCTGCAGCTTAACTAGGTCTTTCTTAGCAGCACTTGACCACATGGCTGGACAATAATCAAGATGAAATAAAACTAGAGCCTGCAGGACTTGCTTTGTGGAGTGTGGTGTCAAAAAAGCAGAACATCTCTTTATGATGGTTAGACCTCTACCCATCTTTATAACCATTGAATCTATATATTTTGACCATGACAGTTTACAATCTAAGGTAACACCAAGTAATTTAGTTCATTACTAGATTCAGCTGAGGTCTAGAGCTTAGGGAATGATTTGTACCAAATAAAATGCTCTTAGTTTTAGAAATGTTGAGGACCAGTTTATTACTGGCCACCCATTCCAAAGCTGACTGCAACTCCTTGTTAAGGGTTTCAGTGACTTCATTAGCTGTTGTTGCTGACACGTATATGGTTGAATCATCAGCATACATGGACACACAGGTATTGTTTAATTGCAGGTCATTTGTAAAAAATAAAAAAAAGTAGAGGGCCTAGAGAACTGCCCTGCGGTACACCACAACCAACATGTTTGACATTAGAGAAGCTTCCATTAAAGAAAACCCTCTGATATATATTAGATAGATAGCTCTGAATCCACAATATGGCAGAGGTTGAAAAGCCATAAAAAAGTTCTCAACAACAGGTTATGGTCAATAATATCAAAGGCTGCACTGAAATCTAACAATACAGCTTCCACAATATTCTTATTATCAATTTCTTTCAACCAATCATCAGCTATTTGTGTCAGTGAAGTACATGTTGAGAGCCCTTCTCTATAAGCATGCTGAAAGTATGTTGTCAATTTGTCTACAGAGAAATAGCATTGTATTTGGTCAAACAGTTTGCTAAGAGCTTGCAATAAGCTGATTGGTCTGCTGTTAGAACCAGGAAAGGCCTGCTTTACCACTCTTGGGTAGAGGAATGACTTTGGCTTCCCTCCAGGCCTGAGGACAAACACCTTCCTCTAGACTCAGATTAAAGATATGACAGATAGGAGTGGCTATAGTCAACTACATCCTCAGTAGCCTTCCATTTAAGTTGTTAAAGCCAGGAGGTTTGTCATTATTGATTGATAACAATAATTTTTCCACCTCTCCCACACTAACTTTACAAAATTCAAATTTACAATGCTTTTCTTTCATTATTAGTTTTTTTTCTACATGAATACAATGGCTCACTGTTCGTTGTTGGCAATTCCTGCTTAAGTTTGCCCACTTTGCCAATGAAGCAAAACCCACAACCCTGGCGTTGCAAACACCATGCTCTACCAACTGAGCTACACGGGGGGCCACTACTTTCGCCCCATCTCTTTCAACCATACATTTTTCAATTCCTCATCAATCCATTGAGCCTTAACAGTTCTAACAGTCAGTTTCTTAACAGGTGCATGTTTATCAATAATTGGAAGAAGCAATTTCATAAATTCATCAAGTGCAGCGACTGGATGCTCCTTATTAATCACATCAGACCAACAAATCTTTTTTTACATCATCCACATTAGAGTCACAGCAAAAACGGTCAATTTGCATATACTCCAGAATGTTATGAAGAGTGATCAGATGAATTGCAATTAATTGCAAAGTCCCTCTTTGCCATGAAAATGAACTTAATCCCCAAAAAACATTTCCACTGCATTTCAGCCCTGCCACAAAAGGACCAGCTGACATCATGTCAGTGATTCTCTCGTTAACACAGGTGAGAGTGTTGACGAGGACAAGGCTGGAGATCACTCTGTCATGCTGATTGAGTTAGTATAACAGACTGGAAGCTTTAAAAGGAGGGTGGTGCTTGAAATTATTGTTCTTCCTCTGTTAACCATGGTTACCTGCAAGGAAACACATGCCGTCATCATTGCTTTGCACAAAAAGGGCTTCACAGGCAAGGATATTGCTGCTAGTAAGATTGCACCTAAATCAACCATTTATCGGATCATCAAGAACTTCAAGGAGAGAGGTTCAATTGTTGTGAAGAAGGCTTCAGGGCGCCCAAGAAAGTCCAGCAAGCGCCAGGACCGTCTCCTAAAGTTGATTCAGCTGCGGGATTGGGGCACCACCAGTGCAGAGCTTGCAGCAGGAATGGCAGCATGCAGGTGTGAGTGCATCTGCACGCACAGTGAGGCAAAGACTTTTGGAGGATGGCCTGGTGTCAAGAATGGCAGCGACAGACTGATACTCTGCAAAAGGTACAGGGATTGGACTGCTGAGGACTGGGGTAAAGTCATTTTCTCTGATGAATCCCCTTTCCGATTGTTTGGGGCATCCGGGAAAAGCTTGTCCGGAGAAGACAAGGTGAGCGCTACCATCAGTCCTGTGTCATGCCAACAGTAAAGGATCCTGAGACCATTCATGTGTGGGGTTGCTTCTGAGCCAAGGGAGTGGGCTCACTCACAATTTTGCCTAAGAACACAGCCATGAATAAAGAATGGTACCAACACATCCTACGAGAGCAACTTCTCCCAACCATCCAAGAACAGTTTAGTGACGAACAATGCCTTTTCCAGCATGATGGAGCACCTTGCCATAATGCAAAAGTGATAACTAAGTGGCTCGGGGAACAACATTTACATTTTAGTCATTTAGCAGACGCTCTTATCCAGAGCGACTTACAGTTAGTGAATACATATTTTTTTTATACTGGCCCCCCGTGGGAATCGAACCCACAACCCTGGCGTTGCAAACGCCATGCTCTATCAACTGAGCTACATCCCTGCCGGCCATTCCCTCCCCTACCCTGGACGACGCTGGGCCAATTGTGCGCCGCCCATGAGTCTCCCGGTCGCGGCCGGCGGCGACAGAGCCTGGATTCGAACCAGGATCTCTAGTGGCACAGTTAGCACTGTGATGCAGTGCCTTAGACCACTGCGCCACTCAGGAGTATATAACACGTTTGGTCATTGGCCAGGAATCGACATTTTGGGTCCATGGCCAGGAAACTCCCCAGACCTTAATCCCATTGAGAACTTGTGGTCGATCCTCAAGAGGTGGGTGGACAAACAAAAACCCACAAATTCTGACAAACTCCAAGCATTAATTATGCAAGAATGGGCTGCCATCAGTCAGGATGTGGCCCAGAAGTTAATTGACAGCATGCCAGGGCGGATTGCAGAGATCTTGAAAAAGAAGGGTCAACACTGCAAATATTGATTCTTTGCATAAACTTTATGTAATTGTCAATAAAAGCCTTTGACACTTATGGAATGCTTGTAATTATACTTCAGTATACCATAGTAACATCTGACAAAAATATCTAAAAACACTGAAGCAGCAAACTTTGTGAAGACCAATACTTGTGTCATTGTCAAAACGTTTGACCACGACTGTACACTATTTTAGGCCCAGTTATTTTTACCTTGGCTTTCCTGGATATAGCCATTTGTGATCACTGCATCCAATGGGTATGGATACAACTTTAGAACAAAGTTCTACAGTATTAGTAAAAATGTGATCGAGACATGTGGATGATCTTGTTCCTATAGTGTTTGTAAACACCCTGGTAGGTTCATTAATAACCTGAATCAGATTACAGGCACTGGTTACAGTAAGAAGCTTCCTCTTGAGCGGGCAGCTTGCTGAAAACCAGTAATATTCAGGTCCCCAAGAAAGTAGACCTCTCTGTTTACATCACATACACTATCAAGCATTTCACACATATTATTTAGATACTGACTGTTCGCACTTGGTGGCCTATAGCAACACCCCAAAAGAATAGGCTTTACATGAGGCAGGTGAACCTGCAGCCACAGTACTTCAATAACACTTGACATGAGAACCTTCTCTAAGCATTACTGTGATAAGGCTCTGAATATATACAGCCACTCCTCCCCCATAAGCATTTCTGTCTCTTCTATAGATGTTCTATCCTTGTATTGCTGCTGCTGTATCATCAAATGAATCATCTAAGTGAGTCTCAGAAATGGCTAATATATTAATGTTATCTGATGTTAGAAAGTTATTGATTTCATGAACCTTATTTCTAAGGCTACATATATTAATATGTGCTATTTTCAGCCCTTTCCTGGGTAGCTTATTAGAGATAGACATAATATGGAAAAGAACAAACAAAGCAAAAGAACAAAAAAACTATATACATTCAGCAGTCCATTAATCAGTTGGTGTGTGTAAGTGTGTGTGCTGCGGGGTTGAAGCTACGAATCCATAGGCTTGGGTCTCTCATCCCTTCTAGGCTTTTGGGAGGGAGGGTGAACAATGAGCCTGTCATAGCAGATGTAAGCAATGTCCCCACGCGCTCTGGCAGCTTTCATGGCCGGGCTAAGTGATTTTCTCTTCTTGCGCACATCTTCAGGATAGTCCTCGTTGAGGAAGATATACGTTCCCCTCAAATTCTTGGCTCTTTCCAAAACCGCTACCTTGTCCTTGAACCTCAGGAACTTGACGACTATCGGCCTGGGCCTGTCACTTGGGCCAGTGGTGGGTTTTCCAGTCCTGTTGACGCGCTCCAACTCAATCTTTCTGTGGTCCATCTTCAGTGATCTTCCGAGATAATTTCCCTCACTTTGTCCTCAGACTCCGTCCAGATCTCATGTGGAGATTCTGCAATTCCGTCTACAATAATGTTGTTCCGTCTTGATTGTCCATCGAGATAATCTGATTTCTCTGTTATTGTTATCATGGATTCACATACAGAACTAATGTCCTCTCTCAATTACTTAAAGATTGTTGTCATCTTGCCGTTTTCCTGTTTAAACTCATGGAGCTGTTTTTCAGGTCCTGGACCTCTCTGGTCAGGTCATCCGTTCTTTTATTAGTTGACTCCACCAGTATTTGGACACAACACTTGAAGCTATTTTCTTGTTGTTGTAACAACTGCTTGTAGAACTCTTTATATTTGTTTAAAAGATCCTTCACCTGTGATAGAGAGACACCACTGTCTTCAGCGGTACTCCCACCAGCTTTGGTCTTAGTCATCGTAGCAATGTAGGCTACGCTGTTACTCCCCGCAATTCCAGACAGGGCAAGTCGCAGGGAAGATGGAAACAGCAACAAACAGTAGGGATCTAGACAGCCACAAGCCCGGGACAATCCGTGGTCCCAGCCATAAGGGCTAACCGCGTTGCGGGCTGATTTCAAGCCCTCAAGAAACCCTGCTAGCTTGATAGGCAGCTAACAGTGGCAGCTAGGCTAGCTGCTACGCCAAGCAGCTCATTATCAAATCCTTGGTCGGCAGGATCCCTGGACAGACAGCAGCGGTCCCAGCAACTGATGCCAAACGCGTTTCATATTGATCTCTCTCTGCACTCCACAGAGTATATTGATCTATACCTGCACTCCACAGAGTATGTTGATCTCTCTCTGCACTCCACAGAGTATATTGATCTCTCTCTGCACTCCACAGAGCATATTGATCTCTCTCTGCACCTCACAGAGTATATTGATCTCTCTCTGCACTCCACAGAGCATATTGATCTCTCTCTCCACAGAGCCAGTCTGCTCTTATTTCCCGTATGACTTAAGTCTCTAAGCTTCCTAATTTCACCACTCTGTCACCATTATTGAACAGCCCCCTCCTAATTTATACAAACCTACCACAGGAGGTTGGTGGCACCTTAATTGGGGAGGACGGCTCATAGTAATGGCTGGAGCGGAATAAGTGGAATGTTTTCAAATACATCAAACACATGTATGTTTTTTCCCTGTTGGGGGCTGTCTAAATATAAATGGAGTCCATGTGTTAGGGCACAGTGCCCTGTTGGGGGCTGTCTAAATATAAATGGAGTCCATGTCCATGTTTGGGCACAGGGCCCTGTTTCTTTGTGTGTGTACTAAGATAAAGGGCCTGTTGATAACGGGAGGTGGGAGCAGGGGCAGGTGGTTGGCCTTGCATTAGCGTGATGACGTGAGGAGAATGTGAGGCTGGCTGGGTGGCTGTGGCTCTGTCTGCTTCCTGCTGCCCGGGCGTTCAGCAGCACCGCACTCAGCCAGCCGGGCGTTCAGCAGCACCGCACTCAGCCAGCCGGGTGTTCAGCAGCACCGCACTCAGCCAGCCGGGCGTTCAGCAGCACCGCACTCAGCCGCCACCAGAATAACAAGAAAAAAATATGGTCAGAGAGAGGGAGGGCAGAGGGGAGGCAGGGCAGAGGGAGGGTGAGGGAGAGAGAGAAGGAAGGGAGAGAGAGACGATGTGAGAAACAGAGCGAGAGAGAGAATCACAGAGAGAGCGAGAGGAGCAGAGGTGAATAAAACACACTGTAGCCAGACATCACCTCACACATTTTCACAATTTCTCTCTGTTCTATCACTGTAACCTCAAACAACATATCCCTAAGCTAATTTACTTCAGAACACAACAAACACCAAAGCCTCACACCTACGGTCCGCAATCTGATTAACACCACTCAGTAGTCATAATGCTTATTTTTTTATGCAATCGCCATGTTTTTAAAATATATATCTCAATGATCCCTTATTAGTTCACGGAGTGGGGTGGCTTTAGCCGAGGTCAGTCCTGAGAGGGTGTTAATAGCTGGTGATGGTGTTTTACCTGTCAAAGGGCCTCCGTCAGGGCCACCTGCTTCAGCTCATTATTCTCTGTCAGGACCACCTGCTGCAGCCCATTATCCTCCGTCAGGCCACCTGCTGCAGCTCATTACCCTCTGTCAGGGCCACCTGCTGCAGCTCATTTTCCTCCGTCAGGGCCACCTGCTGCAGCTCATTATCCTCCGTCAGGGCCACCTGCTGCAGCTCATTATCCTCCGTCAGGGCCACCTGCTGCAGCTCATTATCCTCCATACAGGGTACAATACAAACAGAGGGGCTGATCCTTAAAGCCTGGAAATGAATACAGCCGATTGATGGACAGACTGATGGATTATTCTGAGATTATTCCGGGGGTTCATGTCTTTATGGGGCTGCTGCTGTTATTCAAGATGAAAGTCAGGGACTCTTTCTCAATTCCTCTTTCCTCGATTCCTCACATTCTGTCTCGTCACCTCCTTCTCAAAATGGAAAAGAAGGTTTGAGGGGAGGGACCTTGGACCTTCAACCTACGGTTGAGAGGAGACAAGGAGATAGGATACGAGGAATCAAGGACAGGCAGGAAAATTGAGAAAGAGCCAGCGTCTGGCTTTAGCTGATCTTCTGGACAGTAAATGTCTGTGGATTGATGACAATGAGGACAGACAGGACAGAAATGTCTCGAGGTCCATTTCATGTTTCTGTGTCTGTCCGGTGAAACAGTCAGATGACCCCATCAATCATGGCTAATCAGAGGTCAAGTTTCCTTACATCAGGGGTGTCAAACTCATTCCATGGAGGGCCTAGTGTCTGCTGGTTTTTCCTTTAAATTAAGCCCTAGACAACCAGGTGTGGGGAGTTCCTTACTAATTAGTGACCTTAATTCATCAATTAAGTACAAGGGAGGAGCGAAAACCCACAGACACTCTGCCCTCCATGGAATGAGTTTGACATAAGTGCCTTACGTGGACCAAATAACAGCCCTCTTGAAGATTCTCCATGGTGTTTTGTCTGTTTGTTTGTGGTAGAACTGAGCAGCTACAGTTGTAACAGTGCTGTAGATTTTAGAACTCAGAGGAAGGTAGAATTTACATTTGTAGTCTGCAGCAGACAGTCTGGGTAAAGTCTGGGTGCTGGGACAAAGCAACTTCTGAGGAAAAATACTTTTCATTTGTGATTGTAATCACTTTAAAACCCCAAGCAGAACAGAGGATGTAAAATTGCATAAATACAGTGAACATAAAACAAGGAATCTACAAACTAAATATATGGCTAAGTGATGACTGCTACACTGCATTTCTCTGTGACTAGAGGCTTCTAGATCCTTCTCTGTTTCGTCTTGTTTTCTTCACTGTTAACTAAAGCAGACAAATTGGGGCTTCTGAATAGATTTCATTCAGATTTAAAAAGTCAATTGAATTTGCGTTGGTCAATCATTCAACCATGGTATTGATCTCCTACCCATGGAAATGAATAGAAGGCAGCTGACTAATGTGTGATTGATTAAAAACAAGACCTAACATGGGCTTTCCAGTCCCTTACATCAATTATCTCACAATGACAACATATCACGTTGATAATGACAACACATCACGTTGATAATGACAACACATCCCGTTGATAATGACAACACATCCTGTTGAAAATGACAACATCCCGTTGATAATGACAACACATCCCGTTGATAATGACAACACATCACGTTGATAATGACAACACATGTTGATAATGACAACACATCAAGTTGGTATCTCCAGCTATCAGTACTTGATGCAGTTCCATTGTGCAACATTGAGTGGTATGAAATAAGGCTTTTCTAAGTACATTTCTTCATAACTACATGTATTTTCCATTCACAGATAAGGTCCAAGTCTGACAGAGAGAGAGCAGTATGAATAGACTTTTCTCTGCCTGTATTGTAGCTGTATGCTTACATGCTTTAACTTCATAAAGCAGAGAATGGATGGAGAGGCACAAAGATACTATCCATTGTTATTATAATACATCCCATTTTTTATCCAGCCAGGGGATGTAGAGAGATAGTTAGGAGCCCTGGAGATATTTCTGTTGTTCATCCCTGGGGCATCACTGGGGTATTCGTAGGAGCTATGATTCTGTTACCACAGGTCGTCCATTGTGGCTCTGAGGCACTGATAAAGATGCATGTCCCTAGGTATGATTCTGTTCTGTTACCACTGATAGTACGTTGTGGCTCTGAGGCACTGACAAAGATGCATGTCCCTAGGTATGATTCTGTTACCACTGGTAGTCCGTTGTGGCTCTGAGGCACTGATAACACACCCCAGCCTGTCCCTTCTGCAGCCATGCCCCAGCCATAATTCTACACATCAATAAACCTTTCACACACACACACGTGCAGGCAGAACACACACGAGCACACAGAGACATCATTCCACTGAAAAGATGGAGGCATGGGTGAAATGATATCTATATTACTCACAGGGCAGTGTTAATTTTGGCACTCTTTCTTTAGATTTAGTTTAGTTTTAGTCATTTTGACTAAAATATAATTAAGTCTTAATCACATTTTTGACATTTGAATAATGATTTAGTCTAGTTATGGTCAAAATGAGGAAAACAGTGGGCCATTTTAGTCAACTAAATGCCCTTTCATTTTAGTCATCACATTTGGTATTGCCTCATTAACCTATAGTAAACGTAAATCACTGACTTCCATGTGAACAAACATACATAGCCTTGTCCTACCAACATATTGTTCTGCATAACATCCTATCCTCTTCCCAACAGCAGAAATATGACCATACAGTATATAAGAAGTACAGTTTCTCCTTAGGGCGCTTTCACATATCCCCTTAGGATCCGGATCCTGGAGCATTTGGTACCCTGATCCGCGCTATAAAGCAGGTGTGAAACACAAATGAACCCTGGCTGAAGCAAATCCTGCATGACTAGAGTACTGGGTGTAGGCCTCCCGAGTGGCGCAGCGGTCTAAGGCACGGCATCGCAGTGCTAGAGGCATCACTACAAACCCTGGTTCAATCCCAGGCTGTGTTGCAGCCGGCTGCGACCGGGAGACCCATGAAGCGGCACACAATTGGCCCAGTGTCGTCCGGGTTAGGGGAGGGTTTGGCTGGCTGGGATGTCCTTGTCCCATCGCGCTCTAGCGACTCCTTGTGGCGGGCCGGGATGATGCACGTTGACTTCTGACGCCAGTTGTACGGTGTTTCCTCCGACACATTGGTGCGGCTGGCTTCTGGGTTAAGCGATAAGTGTGTCAAGAAGCAGTGCGGCTTGGCAGGGTCGTGTTTCAGAGTACGCATGGCTCTCGACCTTCGTCTCTCCAGAGTCCGTACAAGAGTTGCAGCGATGGGACAAGACTGTAACTACTAATTGGGGAAAAACATATACAAGAAAAAAGAGTAGTGGGTCTAATGGTGCTTTCAAGACAACTGGGAACTCAGAAAAAAACGAGGTTGAATCATGACGTCAGTGATCTTCAGGTCAGAAAGTCGGAGCTCTAGAAAGAGGCCTGAGTTCCCGAGTTGAATGACTGTTCAAAACGAGTTTTCCCAGTCGAAGCTCGTTTTTTCCCGAATTCCCAGTTCTCTTGAACGCACTGAAGTTGAAAGTGAGATTTCCCAGTTCCCAGTTCCCAGTTGTTTTGAACGAGGCACAAGATCCAGGACCAGAGTACCAGGTATTGTGACGCGGCAGCGTGAGTCACATGGAACTTTTTCCCCCCTTTGTAAACAAGCTACTGTAGCTCTCTAACGTCATGTAAATGTGCTTCTTACTAACCGCACCCTGAAACTGTTATTTTCAGGTCTTGTGAAAGCAAAACATATTTTGTAGAATTATCACAAACGCTCCAGGAAACCGAACCAGGGTACCGAATTTCATATGTGAAAACACACTAAACCTTGAGTCCAAATCGAGTCCCAAGTCCCCTGTGCTCGAGTCCGAGTCCTAGTCACCAATGGCCGAGTCACGAGTCGAGTCAAGAGTTCCTATGGCTGAAATCCGTGTTCCAGGGTTCGAGTCCTGGTCCAAGTCTGAGTCACTGGGTTCACATTAACTCAAAATAAAGTGATTTACCCAGTCAGATATCAGTGGAGGCTGCTGAGGGGAGGACGGCTCATGATAATGGCTGGAATGGAGTAAATGGAATGGCATCAAACATATGAAAACCATGTTTTTGATACCATTCCATTTACTCCATTCCAACCATTATTATGAGCCGTTCTCCCCTCAGCAGCCTCCACTGTCAGATATAGTGTAGAGGCAAGAGGAGTTATTTACCCAGTCAGATGACCGTACGTACATACCCCAACCAGAAGCCATGGATTACAGGCAACATCCGCACTGAGCTAAAGGGTAGAGCTGCCACTATCAAGGAGCGGGACTCGAACACAGACGCTTATAAGAAATCCCGCTATGCCCTCCGACGAACCATCAAACAGGCAAAGAGTCAATACAGGACTAAGATTGAATCGTACTACACTGGCTCTGACGCTCGTCGGATGTGGCAGGGCTTGAAAACTATTACAGACTACAAAGGGAAGCACAGCTGAGCTGCCCAGTGACACAAGCCTACCAGACGAGCTAAATCACTTCTATGCTTGCTTCGAGGCAAGCAACACTGAAGCATGCATGAGAGCATCAGCTGTTCCGGATGACTATGTGATCACGCTCTCCGTAACCGATGTCAGTAAGACTTTTAAGCAGGTCAACATTCACAAGGCCGCAGGGCCAGATGGATTACCAGGATGTGTACTCTGAGCATGCGCTGACCAACTGGCAAGTGTCTTCACTGACATTTTCAACATATCCCTGACTGAGTCTGTAATACCAACATGTTTCAAGCAGACCACCAAAGTCCCTGTGCCCAAGGACACTAAGATAACCTGCCTAAATGACTACCGACCCATAGCACTCACGTCTGTAGCCATGAAGTGCTTTGAAGGCTGGTCATGGCTCACATCAACACCATTATCCCAGAAACCCTAGACCCACTCCAATTTGCATACCGCCCCAACAGATCCACAGATGATGTAATCTCTATTGCATTCCACACTGCCCTTTCCCACCTGGACAAGAGGAACACCTACGTGATAATTCTATTCATTGACTACTGCTCAGCGTTCAACACCATAGTGCCCTCAAAGCTCATCACTAAGCTAAGGACCCTGGGACTAAACACCTCCCTCTGCAACTGGATCCTGGACTTCCTGACGGGCCGCCCCCAGGTGGTAAGGGTAGGTAACAACACATCTGCCACGCTGATCCTCAACACGGGGGCCCCTCAGGGGTGCGTGCTCAGTCCCCTCCTGTACTCCCTGTTCACCCATGACTGCATGGCCAGGCACGACTCCAACACCATCATTAAGTTTGCCGACGACACAACAGTGGTAGGCCTGATCACCGACAACGATGAGACAGCCAATAGGGAGAAGGTCAGAGACCTGGCCGTGTGGTGCCAGGATAAAAACCTCTCCCTCAACGTGATCAAGACAAAGGAGATGATTGTGGACTACAGAGACAAAAAAGAGGACTGAGCACGCCCCCATTCTCACCGACGAGGCTGTAGTGGAACAGGTTGAGAGCTTCAAGTTCCTTGGTGTCCACATCACCAACAAACTATCATGGTCCAAACACACCAAGACAGTCATGAAGAGGGCACGACAAAGCCTATTCCCCCTCAGGAGACTGAAAATATTTGGCATGGGTCCTCAGATCCTAAAACAATTGTACAGCTGCACCATCGAGAGCATCCTGACTGGTTGCATCGCCGCCTGGTATGGCAACTGCTCGGCCTCCGACCGCAAGGCACTACAGAGGGTAGTGCGTACGGCCCAGTACATCACTGGAGCCAAGCTTCCTGCCATCCAGGACCTCTATACCAGGCGGTGTCAGAGAAAGGCCCTAAAAATTGTCAAAGACTCCAGCCACCCTAGTCATAGACTGTTCTCTCTGCTACCGCACGGCAAGGGGTAGCGCCAAGTCTAGGCTTCTCAACAGCTTCTACCCCCAAGCCATAAGACTCCTGAACAGCTAATCATGGCTACCCGGACTATTTGCACTGCCCCCCCACCCAACCCCATCCCTCTCTTTTAGGCTGCTGCTACTCTGTTTATTATCTATGCATAGTCACTTTAACTCCACATGTACATATTACCTCAATTACCTCGACTAGCCGGTGCCCCTGCACATTCACTCTGTACCGGTACCCCCCTCTATATAGCCTCCCTACTGTTATTTTATTTTACTGCTGCTCTTTAGTTATTTGCTTTTACTGCATTGTTGGTTAAGGGCTTGTAAGTAAGAATTTCACTGTAATGTCTACACCTGTTGTATTCGGCGCATGTGGCAAATACAATTTGATTTGATTTGATTTGAGATATAGTGTAGTGGCAAGAGGAGTTATTTACCCAGTCAGATATAGTGTAGTGGTAAGATGAGTTATTTACCCAGTCAGATTTAGTGTAGTGGCAAGAGGAGTTATTTACCCAGTCAGATATAGTGTAGTGGTAAGAGGAGTTATTTACCCAGTCAGATATAGTGTAGTGACAAGAGGAGTTATTTACCCAGTCAGATATAGTGTAGTGGCAAGAGGAGTTATTTACCCAGTCAGATATAGTGTAGTGGCAAGAGGAGTTATTTACCCAGTCAGATATAGTGTAGTGGCAAGAGGAGTTATTTACCCAGTCAGATATAGTGTAGTGGTAAGAGGAGTTATTTACCCAGTCAGATTTAGTGTAGTGGCAAGAGGAGTTATTTACCCAGTCAGATATAGTGTAGTGGTAAGAGGAGTTATTTACCCAGTCAGATATAGTGTAGTGACAAGAGGAGTTATTTACCCAGTCAGATATAGTGTAGTGGCAAGAGGAATTTAGTCAATAAATTGTTTCCTTTTTCCTATCTTCCTGTGCCACCAAATGTTTGCATATAGGCTACTGGTAATGTTACCATGGCCAGGTTCAGTAGATTACTGGTAATGTTACCATGGCCACGTTCAGTAGATGACTGGTAATGTTACCATGGCCACGTTCAGTAGATTACTGGTAATGTTACCATGGCCAGGTTCAGTAGACTACTGGTAATGTTACCATGGCCAGGTTCAGTAGACTACTGGTAATGTTACCACGGCCACGTTCAGTTGAAAAACTTTCTTGAACGTTGCAGATAGAAATGCCATGAATAGAGCCAACGTTATTCGTTATTCAACATGTCAGAGAGGCATGTTTGTACTACATAGTATATTTCTATCTGAACGTTCCAAAATGATGCGACCTGCTGAACGTGCCCCAGGTTGTTAGCTATAGCTAGCTAATGAGGTAACATGGCTGAACAACGTGTAGCCTAAACAAATGGTTAACGTAGTCCACAAGTAGCCTAGTTTTAGAACGGCCCGTGATATGCTTTATGAATGTGAAATGCAGCCCACCAATGCACCATAGAAAGAAAAAAACGTAGTGCCGGTATTATGGGTCAAATCTTTTGAATGGTAAGGGCTAGAATCAAGCCTTTTTCACTGAAAAAAAGAGGGAGACTTGGCTATGTTGGCTACAGAATCTGGCTATGAAATGCAGTGGAGAAAGTGGGAGGGTTGAGCGAGACTATAAATTCAAAGACAGCCTACCTTTCTATACTCAAGGGAGAGAAAAACATACTGTAGCTAGACTGTTGTTTTACTATTAAACTCAATGCTGCTATTGTTTTAAAATTCCGTAAGGCAGCTTGTGTTTCTTAAAGAGGCAACGGGTAGCTAACTAGAAGGCTGGTGGTGACTGGTTAGCTACGGGGAAGCAAGAGAGTCGCCTGCTTGATGTGTATAATCAGAGGCGGAGTGGAGCCTGTCTGCCTGTCTGCCCACACTCATCGCTTGCTCCCCCGCAGCTCACCAGCTGAATTAGGCTGTATGTGCAGGGTGTGGCCATCCTTCCCACTGCTGAACAGAACTGCGCATCTGTGCTGCTAATATTAATTGTGCTCATCACTGAAAAGCTCTCAGTCTCTCCAAAAACTCTTGTCCAGCCCACTTAGTAGTCCGATTTTATTCAGAGAGATAATTTTGTCTCTTCTCGTTTTAGTCAACTGAAATGAAGAGTCACTTTAGTTTAGTTATTGTTTTTTCTGGGACTATTTAGTCAGCTAAAGTCTCGTCAATTGCCACTGAAAAATAGGTGTTTGACGAATATTTTCATCACTATTTTTGTTGACGAAATGATCACTGTCACAGGGCAGGGCTTACAGCGGACAACACTGTATATACTGTATGTGTATCTGTGTGGTTTACACTGCATCAGGCAAGCCCCCCCTCTCTCTCTCTCTGTATAATGGCTCTATAACTCATTTACACCCACTGTCAATGAGCTGCCGGGGAGGGATACGCTCTCTCTTCCTACCATTAACAGGGGGTCTATATTTAAAGCAGATGTGACGGTGGAAGGATATGTCAAGCAAGGTCCTGCTTGGCTCATCAGGCAATAATATGTATGTTCTGGACAGAAATTGTGGTCAGCTTCAAGAACCTCTTCAGATGCACATCCAATAACTTTTCTTGGGTTGGTTATCCACAACGCCATGAGTTTGTTCTGACAAACCAGGTGACCTGACCAGGAAAAGCTCTAGACCCAGAGATCAAAACTATGAGATTTCAAAACAAGTTAATTGCTTTACATTCAAATAAGTTACATTCATTCATTAAATAAAGAGTACACAAAATGGCTGCTGTCTTATCTTCTGGGTGGCAGATTGAAATGTTAATGATGTCGTTTGATCATGAGGGGCCCTGTCTGTCAAGAAGGCTTTAAACACATCCATTTGTTTGTCCAAAGCTTGATTGAAATCTGCTCTCCACTGCTCTGAGTTGGATTAAGAAATACAGTACTTTGACATTAATTGCTCTCTCTAGCGTCGCCACGGATTCCCAACAGTTTCCAATTATTGATTGGTCTTATGAAGAAGTGAAGATCTTGGGATTTAGACATGAAATTCAAAAGGAGACCGGTTTCAAAAAGTGGCCACTTCAGCAGCGGAATTCCAACCTCGATGAAGAGAAGAGCAGCAGAGAGTGAGAGACAGAGAGAGGGAGAGAGAGAGAGAGAGAGAGAGAGAGAGAGAGAGAGAGAGAGAGAGAGAGAGAGAGAGAGAGAGAAAGGGGGAGAGACAAAGGGGGAAAGAGAGAGAGAGAAAGAGAGAGTACCATCTAGTACAGTACAACAACATGACAGCTGAGGTTGAAGGTCAAAGATTTTCCTGGTAAGTGCATTTGCTAATAATGAACTCCTGCCACGGTTGATTTCATTGGCTGTCAGGAGGGTTGAGGGCTGGCTGCTGGGCACTGGATTAGTACTGGTAAAAAAGCCTCCCTGGGAGAATTACTAACATCAGTTTTAATGTACGGATGCTGTTTTTAATTTAGCAATTAGCAATTAGAAATTCAAAAGGAGACCGGTTTCAAAAAGTGGCCACTTCAGCAGCGGAATTCCAACCTCGATGAAGAGAAGAGCAGCAGAGAGTGAGAGACAGAGAGAGGGAGAGAGAGAGAGAGAGAGAGAGAGAGAGAGAGAGAGAGAGAGAGAGAGAGAGAGAGAGAGAGAGAGAGAGAGAGAGAGAGAGAGAGAGAGAGAGAGAGAGAGAGAGAGAGAGAGAGAGAGAGAGAGAGGGAGAGAGAATATTGAATGTGGGAATTACTGTTATAAAGAACTGTCATTGTAGAGGTAAAATGTGCTACCTTAGAACTTTTATGGTCATCAGATGAAATGTCACTTTGAGAAATGAGAATGTACCATAAACTTGTAAGGTTATTATCTGTACTGGAGGGGATACATTGTTACCCTAACACATCTGTGAGTATTTTGGTTTTCTTATAATTGAACCAGTGTTTCTGGATGCAGACACACCAAGTTGGAACTGAACACTGATGCTGATTGCTCCCTGGTGAGTAATTTGAAAGCCAATCATGTCCTGTTACTTACAGTAGATGTTCCCCTTGCATTCTTCAACTTCAAAACCAATCAAAATACACCACATGCCCTGTACACAGTACATTCAGCATATAGGTTGATAGTAGTGGCATGTTTTTTTTAGAAACATCAACATTGCTGTTATGATGAGAGAATGAATTGACTTACATAATGGTTCTGTACTTATTCCACTTAATGCTGTTCATTCTTATTCTATAGTGTGTACTGTGCTTTGGTCAAACACAATCTCTTTCCCAATATAACTTATGACTGTGAGTAGAGGAGAAATGTCCAGTTCCCCTACAAGTGGCTTCATTCCTGTATAACGCATGGGAATAACTCTGACAGGGATGTCTGCTGTATTTAAATGGAAATGGGACAACTCTTTATCACTGGTTCATGGTTGAATTAGAAAGTGATTGCTTAAATGGACATTCCAGTTGCAATCATTTTGTGAAAAGCTTTCATTAAAAGGCTGTGTAAAATATGTACAGTACTCAACATGTTCCGGTCCTCAACATGTTCCGGTCCTCAACATGTTCCGGTGCTCAACATGTTCCGGTGATCAACATGTTCCGGTACTCAACATGTTCCGGTACTCAACATGTTCCGGTCCTCAACATGTTCCAGTCCTCAACATGTTCCAGTCCTCAACATGTTCCAGTCCTCAACATGTTCCGGTACTCAACATGTTCCGGTACTCAACATGTTCCGGTACTCAACATGTTCCGGTACTCAACATGTTCCGGTACTCAACATCTTCCGGTACTCAACATCTTCCAGTACTTCCCTTTGTTTGTCAAAAATGACCTGGAACCGAACCAATTATTTTGAAACATATTTCTGGGAGGGTTTAACATCATTTGAGCATTGTGTAATGTGAATATTGAGTCATATCAGATAGAGTAAACAAAACTAAATATTATTTCAAATTAGCATATAATATTTTGATCTTATTTGGCTGATGAAGATTGATGTAAAATACAACAATAACCCAATCAAATCTGAAAAGAATAATAACCCAGATCATTCTCTTTGTCAATTGAAACCATTTTTTTCTTCTATAACATACGCTGACGTATAACATAGTCAATGTAACCACTCATTACACAGAACACTTGAAACATTTATTTAGCTTTTACAGTAGCTCTCCGTGTGAGATATTATATCTCATGTTTCTCTACATGCTCCCCTTATTATCCCAGCCATAGCTCTGATTCTCTGAGGCACCATAATTGCTGCAATTATCATTCAAACTACTGTAGCTTGTTCAGGCTAGGCCAAATGACACTGAGACCCCCCTGGTTCTCAATCTCAGACATACTGGATAGCTACCACGTCTTATGAACAGCTGGAGAGTACTGCACCACGTCTTAAAGTTACATTTCTTATAAGTAGCTGGTGTATGGAGGAGTAGAGAGAGAGAGAGAGAGAGAGAGAGAGAGAGAGAGAGAGAGAGAGAGAGAGAGAGAGAGAGAGAGAGAGGGGGAGAGACAAAGGGGAAAGAGAGAGAGAGAAAGAGAGAGTACCATCTAGTACAGTACAACAACATGACAGCTGAGGTTGAAGGTCAAAGATTTTCCTGGTAAGTGCATTTGCTAATAATGAACTCCTGCCACGGTTGATTTCATTGGCTGTCAGGAGGGTTGAGGGCTGGCTGCTGGGCACTGGATTAGTACTGGTAAAAAAGCCTCCCTGGGAGAATTACTAACATCAGTTTTAATGTACGGATGCTGTTTTTAATTTAGCAATTAGCAATTTAGCTATTAGCTGTATTAAAATCAATCAATCAATTCATCCTTTTTTATGTAATTAAGGCCCTAATAAAGCTATGGACTGAAATAAACTAAGACTACGGGAGTTTATATAGCTTTAGTTTCATCAGCTAATCCTCATTGAGCTGAGTACAGTATCCTCCTGAGTCTCTGAGACAGACTGTTCTGTTGTAGAGGAAATGAAGGAAATGAGAAATGATGCTATAATCTCCTGGTGAGGCCCTCCATGCTTCTGTAGTGGTCAATACTCTGCTGTATAACGCTCACAGCCATAGTGGATCAAATACGTATGTAGGCCTATGCTATCAGTTATAAATGTATATCATCAGTTACAAAGCATCTACAAAGCCTTTATAACAAACACATAACAACATAAAGGGTCCAAAACCCATTTATAAATGTATAAATGATGAATCATGACTGATGCTTTCCTCTGTGCTCTCTTCTTGACTATCCTGTCCTGAGCGTTCAGTGGAAGAGAACACTGGAGTGGGTAGAAAGAGGGGTGAGAGGAGGGACGACAGAAGGGGTGAGAGGAGGGATGACAGAAGGGGTGAGAGGAGGGATGACAGAAGGGGTGAGAGGAGGGATGACAGAAGAGGTGAGAGGAGGGATGACAGAAGGGGTGAGAGGAGGAATGACAGAAGGGGTGAGAGGAGGGACGACAGAAGGGGTGAGAGGAGGGATGACAGAAGGGGTGAGAGGAGGGACGACAGAAGGGGTGAGAGGAGGGATGACAGAAGGGGTGAGAGGTGGGACGACAGAAGGGGTGAGAGGTGGGATGACAGAAGGGGTGAGAGGAGGGACGACAGAAGGGGTGAGAGGAGGAATGACAGAAGGGGTGAGAGGAGGAATGACAGAAGGGGTGAGAGGAGGGACGACAGAAGGGGTGAGAGGAGGGACGAAAGAAGGGGTGAGAGGAGGGATGACAGAAGGGGTAAGAGGAGGGATGACAGAAGGGATGAGAGGAGGGATGACAGAAGGGGTAAGAGGAGGGATGACAGAAGGGGTGAGAGGAGGGGTAAGGCTCAGTTGTCTGCTATAGAAGGTCCTAATATCTTCCAGCTGCTCCAAGGGGCAATTTCTATTTTGCCGTATTTATTAAGCCTTTTTAAGCCTTTATAACCCCCACATGTCTTAAAGTGACTACCATCTATAATCCCCAGATGCCTTAAACTGGCTACCATCTATAATCCCCACATGTTTTAAGGTGACTACCATCTATAATCCCCACATGCCTTAAACTGGCTACCATCTATAATCCCCACATGTCTTAAAGTGACTACCATCTATAATCCCCACATGCCTTAAACTGGCTACCATCTATAATCCCCACATGTTTTAAAGTGACTACCATCTATAATCCCCACGTTTTAAACTGGCTACCATCTATAATCCCCACATGTCTTAAAGTGACTACCATCTATAATCCCCACATGTCTTAAAGTGACTACCATCTATAATCCCCACGTCTTAAAGTGACTACCATCTATAATCCCCTCATGTCTTAAGGTGAGTACCATCATTTCTGTTCCTAAGAACTTTAAGGCTTCATGCCACAATGAGTACCACCCTGTAACACTCACATCTGTAATCATGAAGTGCTTTGAGAGGCTGGTTATAGCACACATTAACTCCTCCATCCCAGACACCCTAGACCCACTCTAATTTGCATACCACACCAACAGATCCACAGATGATGCAATCTCTATTGCACTCGACACTGCCCTCACCCACCTAGATAAGAGGAATACCTATGTGAGAATGCTGTTCATTGACTACAGCTCAGCGTTCAACACCATAATGCCCTCCAAGTTCATCACCAAGCTCAGGACCCTGGGACTGAACACTTCCCTCTGCAACTGGATCCTGGACTTCTTGACAGGCCGCCATCAGGTGGAGGGTAGACAACAACACATCTGCCACGCTGATCCTCAACACGGGGGCTCCTCAGGGGTGCGTGCTTAGTCCCCTCCTGTACTCCCTCTTCACCCATGGCCGTGCACGACTACAACACCATCATCAAGTTCGTTGACGACACGGTGGTTGGCCTAAAAAAGTAAAAGTAAAGTGTGAGTGTTAGTTCACGAAAGGCACGGGTGTTAGTTCACGAAAGGCACGGGCGTTAGTTCACGAAAGGCACGGGTGTTAGTTCACGAAGGCACGAAAGGGGGTGCTGTGAGATTATTTAAGATACTCTTTGAAGAGGTAGGGTTTCAGATGTTTTCTGAAGATGGGCAGGCACTCTGCTGTCCTAGCTTCAGAAGGAAGCTGGTTCCACCATTGGGTGCCAGGACAGAGAAGAGCTTGGACTGGGCTGAGTAGGAGCTGCCCTCCCATAGGGGTCGGAGGGCCAAGAGAGGTGGCAGAACAGAGTGCTCGGGTTGGGGTGTATGGTTTGAGCATAGCCTGAAGGTAGGGAGGGGGCAGTTCCTCTTGCTGTTCCGGAGGCAAGCACCATGGTCTTTTAGTGGATGCAAGCTTCGACTGGAAGCCAGTGGAGTGTGTGGAGGAGTGGGGTGACAAGGGAAAACTTGGGAAGGTTGAACCCCAGGTGGGCTGCAGCATTCTGGATTAGTTGCATAGGTCCAGACGGGAGATGACAAGTACCTGGATTAGGACCTGCAATGCTTCCTGTGCGGGGTGGGGTCGTACTCTACGGATATTGTAGAGCATGAACTTGCAGGAGCGAGTCACTGTTTTGATGTTTGCAGAGAACGACAGGGTGTTGTCCAGGGTCACGCCAAGGTTATTTGCGCTCTGGGAGGGGGACACCGTGGAGTTGTCAACCGTGATGGAGAGGTCTTTGAGCAGGCAGGCCTTCCCCGGAAGGAAGAGCAGCTCTGTCTTGTAGAGGTTGAGCTTGAGGTGGTGGGCCGACATCCAAGCGGAGATATCTGCCAGGCACTCAGAGGTGCGTGTCAACACCTGGGTGTCAGAAAGGGGGAAGGAGAAAAGTAGTTGAGTGTCATCCGCATTGAAATGATAGGAGAGACCATGTGAGGATATGACGGAGCCGAGTGACTTGGTGTATAGAGAGAAGAGGGCCTAGAACCGAGCCCTGGGGGACACCAGTAGTGAGAGTACGTTGTGCAGACACAGATCCGCATGGCAAGCGGTACTGGTGCATCAAGTCTGACACCAACAGGCTCCTGAACAGCTTCAATCCCCAAGCCATAAGACTGCTAAATAGCTAACAGTATGGCTACACAGACTATCTGAGTTGACCTTTGTATTTCATTAATGCACACTCATAGGACTCTACACACTCACGCACACTGGCACGTCAACACACACATAACATGCACACACATTTATACTGGACACACACACACACTCACATACAATCATAATGTACGCTGCTGGCTACTCTGTTTATCATATATCCTGATGCCTAGTCACCTTACCCCTATACATATCTACCTCCATCACTCCAGTATCCCTACACATTGTTAATATGGTATTGGAACTGACCCTGTATATAGTCACCTTAACCCTATACATATCTACCTCTATCACTCCAGTATCCCTGCACATTGTTAATATGGTATTGGAACTGACCCTGTATATAGTCACCTTACCCCTATACATATCTACCTCTATCACTCCAGTATCCCTACACATTGTAAATATGGTACTGGAACTGACCCTGTATTAAGCTTCTTACTTTATCATGTTCTTCTTATTTCTTATTTTTATATCTTGTGTGTTTTTGTTCTACCTTGTGTTATTTTTTGTACTACATTGATATTGATTACTGCATTGATGGGTTTAGAGCTTGCAAGAAAGACAATATGGCTACACAGACTATCTGAGTTGACCTTTGTATTTCATTTGTATTTTTGCACTGTCTCCAATGCACACTCATAGAACTCTACACACTCACGCACACTGGCACGCCAACACACACATAACATGCACACACATTTATACTGGACACACACACACTAACATACAATCATAATGTACGCTGCTGGCTACTCTGTTTATCATATATCCTGATGCCTAGTCACCTTACCCCTATACATATCTATCTCTATCACTCCAGTATCCCTACACATTGTAAATATGGTATTGGAACTGACCCAGTATATAGTCACCTTACCCCTATACATATCTACCTCTATCACTCCAGTATCCCTGCACATTGTTAATATGGTATAGGAACTGACCCTGTATATAGTCACCTTACCCCTATACATATCTACCTCTATCACTCCAGTATCCCTACACATTGTAAATACGGGACTGGAACTGACCCTGTATATAGTCACCTTACCCCTATACATATCTACCTCTATCACTCCAGTATCCCTACACATTGTTAATGTGGTACTGGAACTGACCCTGTATTAAGCTTCTTACTTTATCATGTTCTTCTTATTTCTTATTTTTATATCTTGTGTGTTTTTGTTCTACCTTGTGTTATTTTTTGTACTACATTGATATTGATTACTGCATTGATGGGTTTAGAGCTTGCAAGAAAGACATTTCACTGTACTTGTGCACGTGATCTTAAAACTTGAAACTATAATGCATGAATAACCACATAAAGTCTCCAAATACCATTGTGCCCTTCTTGACTGACCTGTCCTGTCCTGAGAGGAGGGATGAGGCCCAGTTATCTGCAATATTATCTTCCAACGGCTCAGTCTCTTATTCCACTGGGCTGCTTGTGCCTTCACAGCAACACCTCCCTCCCTCCCGCCATGCCATACAGCCAGCTAAAGCAGCCAATGTCCCAGTAGACTACGATATTACTGCTCCATTGAACAGCATAATGAAAGTCTTCACTGGTTCAAATCCATGGACTGCCCTGGGAAAAGAAATGTAGTGGTTAGCTGGTATTTCATGACCATATACTGAAGCGATGTATGGAGGAGAATGTTGCATATCAGTTTAGGAGATCAATTGACATTTCAATTTTACAGTAAGAATTGAAAAATGCATTTATTTTTGAAAATATAATGTATTCATTCTGATTTTTATTTTGCTATCTCTTGCAGCTTTTGGTTCAATCTTAGTATCAGTCCAAATGAAACCCTTACAAATCCATCTTCACATGTTCAGATGGGCCAAAGCCCCACAGTCCACCGTGGGGGTGCAGGATGAAAGAGGTCCAGTGAGGTTTCATATGGCCTCACTTCCCCCTAGATTAAGACAAATGAAGCCCTTGTCCTATAGCGGAGCAAATTCTCTCTCTCTCTCTCTCTCTCTCTCTCTCTCTCTCTCTCTCTCTCTCTCTCTCTCCATCTCACCCTCCTTCATTAGTCAAGATGATTCAGAGGGAAGTGACAGAATATGGGTTGATGATACACACTGACTCCACAGTGCACATTTCATTTGGTCTGATAGGACAGCAATTAGCCACATAATGGATCAGCAGCCTATCAGACAAGGCTTATTGAACTAGCGTTCATGCTGCAGTAATTGGGTTTTCAGTTCAGATGCTCAGTCTGACCGGAGAGAGGATGGCTGGCGTCTCAACCAGCAGTACAGTAACCTAATAGGAGGACACAGATCTACTAGATTAATATAGATCTAGATATCTGTCTTCTGGATAAAATATAGTACCAGAGTGTAAATGAAATGGTTTTGCCTTCTATGTCATACAGCATTATACTGTTACTGTAATTCACTTGTCTTCTTCATGGCTAGGATTCATCTTTGGTGGTCTATGTTCCAGGAATAGGCTTAATATGGGTCTGGGAAACAGACCTAGCTTATTGTGCTTTGCAAAAATGTGTCACCTATGCAGATGTTCTATTCCAGAATACATCCATTGCGCAGAGTTGTCTCAGTAGTTTAGTGAACTAAAAAAGAAAAGAAAAGCAATTAGATATTTTTCTGCCTGTACTCACTCTTAGGTGTGACTGTTCACTCCCCACCCCTCTACCCCTCTCTCCTTTTTTCCCTTTCAGAAAGATGATAGATGGAATGAGAATAGAGCTGCAGGTGACTAGGGGACGCGGACATGCTTCATTGTCTCTCATTAGAACAGGAAGAATAAGGAAATGTGTCCTGAGGACATCTGATTGTTTGGCCCGGACATTTAAAGGCCCAGTGCAGTCAAAAACGTGATTTTCCTGTTTTCACCAAATCAGTCACCGGCTTCATTAATAAGTGCATCGACAACGTCGTCCCCACAGTGACCATACGTACATATCCCAACCAGAAGCCATGGATTACAGGCAACATCCGCACTGAGATAAAGGCTAGAGCTGCCGATTTCAAGGAGTGGGACAGAAATCCCGCTATGACCTCCAATGAGCCATCAAACAGTCAAAACATCAATACAGGACTAAGATCGAATCCTACTATGCCGGCTCTGACGCTCGTCGGATGTGGCAGGGCTTGCAAACTATCACGGATTACAAAGGGAAACCCAGCGGCAAACTACCCAGCGACACTAGCCTACCTGACGAGATAAATGCCTTCTATGCTCGCTTTGACTGTAAGCCAATGGAGTGTGCGGAGGAGCAGGGTGACATGGGAGAACTTGGGAAGGTTGAAAACCAGGTGGGCTGCAGCGTTCTGGATAAGTTGCAGGGGTTTGATGGCAATGAAAAGAGAGACCATGTGAGTATATGATGGAGCCGAGTGACTTGGTGTATGGAGAGAAGAGGAGAGGGCCGAGGATCGAGCCCTGGAGGACACCAGTAGTGAGAGTACGTGCAGACACAGATCCTCTCCACGTCACCTGGTAGGAGCGGCCTGCCAGGTAGGATGCAATCCAAGAGTGTGCAGAGCTTGAGACACCCAGCTCTGAGAGGGTGGAGAGGAGGATCTGATGGTTCACGGTGTCGAAGGCAGTGGATAGATCTAGGAGGATGAGAACAGAGAAGAGAGAGTTGGCTTTGGCAGTGCGGAGAGCATCCGTAACACAGAGAAGAGAAGTCTGGGTTGAGTGATCCGTCTTGAAGCCTGACTGGTTAGGGTCAAGAAGATCATTCTCATAGAGATAGTGAGAGAGTTAGTCAGAGACAGCACACTCAAGTGTTTTGGAAAGAAAAGAAAGAAGGGATACAGGTCTGTTGTTTTTGACGTCAGATGAGTCGAGTGTTGGTTTCTTGAGGGGAGCGACTTGGGCCATATTGAAGTCAGAGGGGATGCAGCCAGTGGTCAGGGATGAGTTGATGAGGGAAGTGAGGAATGGGAGAAGGTCTCCAGAGATGGTCTGGGGAAGGGAGGAGGGGATGGGGTCGAGCGGGCAGGTTGTCGAGCGGGCAGGTTGCAGCCAGACCTCACTAGTCACAGGATTTCATCTGGAGAGAGAGGGGAGAAAGGTCAAGGCCTAGGGTTCTGTGTGAGTGAGACCAGTGGACTCAATAGGCTGAGTGAATGAGGAGCGGATGTCATCAACCTTCTTTCAAAATGGTTGACAAAGTCGTCCACAAAGAGGGAGGAGGGAAGGGGTGAAGGATTAAGGAGGGAGGAGAAGGTGGAAAATAGTTTCCTAGGGTTAGAGGCAGAAGCTTGACATTTAGAGTGATATAAAATGGCTTTAGCAGCGGATACAGAGGAAGAGAAGGTAGAGAGGATGGAGTGAAAGGATGATAGGTACTCCAGAAGTTTAGTTTTCCTAAATTTTTGCTCAGCTGCGCGCAGCCCTGTTCTGTAAGCTCGCAATGAGTCACTCAGCCACAGAGCAGGAGGGGAGGAAAGGGGACAGTGTGAGCCATAGGATGTGGAAAGGGAGGAGAGTAGGATTGAAGAGGCAGAATCAGGAGACAGGATGGAGGATTTAGCAGAAGGGAGAGATGATAGAATAGAAGAGGAGAGAGTAGTGAGAGACAGCGCGAAGATGGCGATGGTGCATGACCATCTGAGTAGGGGCTGAATGGTTAGGGTTGGAGAAAAAGGAGACAGAAAAGGAAACAAAGTAGTGATCAGAGACCTGGAGGGGTTTGCAGTGAGATTAGTAAGCGAACAGACTCTAGTAAAGATGAGGTCAAACATATTGCCTGCCTTGTGAGTTGGAGGGGATTGGGAAAGGGTGAGATCAAAAGAGGCAAGGAGGGGAAAGAGAGTGTTGGAAAGAAATGAATCAAAGGCAGACGTCGGGAGGTTGAAGTCGCCAAGTACGAAGAGCGGTGAGCCATTGTCAGGAAATGAGCGGTGATCCATGTCTCCGTCAGGGCCATAAAGTCAAGGGACTGAAGGGCAGCATAGGCTGAGATTAACTCCACGTTCTTGACCGCAGATCGGAACTTCCAAACGCTGCCAGAGACCCAGAATTCCACATGGGTTGTGCGTGCAGGGCACACTAAATTAGAAGGGTTGCAGCCAAGGGGTGTGGAGCATCTGTAAAGCCTACAGGGAGATGTGCGAACAGGTATAGAAAGCACTCGCATTGTTGCCAACGCTACAAAAGAGCAAACATGAGATCATCAGAAAATAACTAGATACTCAAGTGAGAGAGTGGTGTGGAGCCTTCCTCTCCTCGAAGAACTCTGCAGAACAACTTTTGTTTCGGCGACGGTCTTAGTTTTGCCGACAAGAGCGCCACTGACAAGACCGCTGCTTACAGCTGCCGCGGAGAGAGCAGGGGAGACTGAAGGACTAACACAAATTACTAATTGCCTAGCAGAGATGAAGAGCACACCTCCCTGTACTAATTGCTGATTGCCTAGGAGACGAGAAACCACTCCCCCTCCAATACAGCTAGTGACTACCAAAACAAGTCACAAATTGCCCTGCCCCTTGATCCTGGTTGATGTGTCAACAATCATCTGCAAGTTATTAGCAGTCAGCAGTTCACACACCAAGTAAACTACTGGGAAGACAGGCAGCACTTAAAGTAGATGGTTCTAGCTAGCTAAAAGACAGTACTAGACAACAGATAAAGACAATTCTACTTATCACTCCTGGACATATCAGGAGTCCTCTAGCTATATAATGAAGTGAAAGTACAATATTGGCACTCTTTCATTTAAATCTGCTGACAGAAAAATGTCTCCTGAACGTCCACTGAGCGGCGCAGAGACACCATTCAAATGTGTGCAGACTATAATTTCATCTTTAAGCACAAAGTGATTTTGTCCATCTGTGACAAAGAGAAAGTGGTCTTATTTCATTTCTATGAAATTATTTAGTATTTTTTCAGGTTGAATGCTCTAAAGCTAACAGAGAATAGAGGGGTACTGGAGTGGTGACTGGTAGTAGGATATACATGTAAACAGAGCTGAAAGTGACTAGTAACAGGAATATTGTATATCAATATTTATGGTAATATACTAATGGTAATATATACATGTGAACAGGAGTAATACTGACCAGTAGCAGGATAAATAGATAGATACTAATGGTAATATATACATGTGAACAGGAGTAATAGTGACCAGTAGCAGGATAAATAGATAGATACTAATGGTAATATATACATGTGAACAGGAGTAAAACTGACCAGTAGCAGGATAAATAGATAGATACTAATGGTAATATATACATGTGAACAGGAGTAATACTGACCAGTAGCAGGATAAATAGATAGATACTAATGGTAAAATATACATGTGAACAGGAGTAATAGTGACCAGTAGCAGGATAAATATATAGATACTAATGGTAATATATACATGTGAACAGGAGGAATAGTGACCAGTAGCAGGATAAATAGATAGATAGTAATGGTAATGCTAATCAATAGTCAATGTACAGCAGCGTAATGGAGTAATAAATCGAATCAATAATGATTTTAGCAGCAGCGTAGGTTGTGTCTGATTGGGTAGAGACCTGTGGATGGGCATTGAGTCCGCGTAGACAGTCTATGGGAGAGGGAGAGCAGTAGTTGTTAGCCATGATGGTCTGATGGTAGAAACTATAGGCCAGTCTTGCAGTTTTTGCCATGATGCTCCTGTACTGCCCATGTCTGAGTGATTGAAGCAGGGAGAACAGGGCATGGCTTGGGAGGCTGGGGTCCCTGATGATCTTCTTAGCCTTCCTGCGACACCTGGTGTTATAGGTGTCCTGTAGGACAGGCAGTGTGCACCCAATGGTGCGTTCAGCTGCACGTATCACCCTCTGAAGAGGCTTGCGGTCCGTGGCGCTGGAGTTGCCGTACCAGGCTGTGATGCAGCCCGACAGTATGCTCTCGATGGTGCTCCTGTAAAACACGGTGAGGGCCCTCGGGACAGGCCGAATTTCTTCAGCATCCTGAGGTTGAAGAGTCGCTGTCGTGCCTTCTTCACTACGGTGTCTGTGTGGTTAGACCACTTCAGCTTCTCTGAGATGTGTACGCTGAGGAATTAGAAGTTATTGACCGTCTCCAAGGCGGCCCCGTTGATGAGGATGGGAGCGTTTCCAGCCTGGTTCCTCCTGAAGTCCACAATCAGCTCCTTTGTTTTGCTAACGTTGAGGGAGAGGTTGTTTCCCTACCCCCACGCCATCAGAGTGCCTACCTCCTCCCTGTAGGCTGTCTCATCGTTGTTGGTAATTAGTTCTACCATTGTCAGGTTGTCAGTGAACTTGATGATGGAGTTGGAACTTTGTGAGACCACACACACACAGGGAATACAGGAGGGGACTGAGGACGCACCCTTGTGGGGCCCCTGTGTTGAGAATCAGTGTCGAGGAGGTAATGTTGCCTACCTTCATCACCTGGGTGCGGCCCATCAGGAAGTCTAGGACCCAGTTGCATAGGGAGGAGTTCAGACCCAGGGCCATGAGCTTTGTAATGAGCTTATAGGGCACTATGGTATTGAAGGCCGAGCTGTAGTCGTTGAACAGCATCCTCACATATGCATTCCTTTTGTCCAGGTGGGTAAGGGCAGTGGATCTGTCAGGGCGGTAGGCAAATTTAGAGAGAGTCAAGTGTGTCGGGGAGGGAGGAGGTGATGTGGTCTTTGACTAGCCTCTCGAAGCACTTCATGATGACGGAAGTGAGTGCTGCTGGTCAGTAGTCATTCAGTTCAGTTACTTTCCCTATCTTGGGCACAGGGATGATAGTGGACATTTTAAAGCAGATGGGTATAGCGGCCTGAACTATGTCAGAACACAATGTCAGAACACAACAGCCAGCTGGTCTGCACATGCTCTGAGGGCACGGCTAGGGATGCCGTCTGGGCCGGCAGCCTTGCGAGGGTTAACACGTTTGAATGACTTACATACGTCCTCAGTGGAGACTGAGTGTGTAGCCCACATTGTCACTGGGGGCGCTCCTCGGCAGCTCAGGGTCATTGTGCTCGAATCTTAAAGAAAAAGGTGTTTAGCTCGTCCGGTAGGGTGGCGTTGGTGACTGTGATGTGGCTGGCTTTCTTTTTGTAATCCATGAGCCCCTGCCACATACGCCTTGTGTCTGACCTGCTGAGTTGCTCCACTTTGTCCCTATACTTGTGTTTCGCCATCTTGTTCGATCTGCGTAAGTCATACTTGTACTGTTTAACCAAACTAATGTCCAGTCCATGTGATCAAAACAGTCTTGGAGCGTGAACGCTGTACAGACCTGACCAACAAACTTCCCTCTTGAGTCTGTTTGTAGGCAGGGAGAAGGAAGAGGAAGTCATCATCAGATCTTCCGAAAGGAGGACGGGAGAGGGCCTTATACCCGTGCAGAAAAGACGTGTAGCAGTGGTCAACCGTAGAATTTCCGTGAGTTGGACAGTCGATGTGTTGGTAATAACTTGGGTGCACGGTTCTCAACTGACTTTTAAAGTCCCTCCAACAATGAACGCTGCCTACAGGAACACGGTCTCCAGTTTGTTCAGGTTCCAGTGAAGATCTTTGAGAGCCTTTTTGGTGTCGGCTTGGGGCGGGATGTACATAGCCATGGCGATAATCCCTGAGAAATCTCTCGGAAGGTAAAAAGGTTGACATTTGATGACCAAGTATTCAAAGCCAGGGGAGCAGAAGCTCGCAAGTTCCTATATATTTCCCCCATCACACCATGTGTTGTTGGTCATAAAGCAGTGCCCACCACCTTTGTTCTATCTGCCAGAGAGAGCCAGCTTCCTATCCGCTGATGAACAGTAAAACACTCAGGTTGTATATAGTCCGTCTGGATGTCGGGGGAAAGCCAAGTCTCAGAAAAACAGAGTATGTTGCAGGATCTGATGTCCCCCTGGAAGGAGATCCTCGCTCTGAGTTCACCAAGTTTGTTAATTAATGATGGAACATTGGTGGGTAGAATGCTGGGTAATGGAGGACAATAGTATGCTGGGTAATGGAGAACAGTAGTATCCTGGGTAATGGAGGACAGTAGTATGCTCTGTAATGGAGGACAGTAGTATGCTCTGTAATGGAGGACAGTAGTATGCTGGGTAATGGAGGACAGTAGTATGCTGGGTAATGGAGGACAGTAGTATGCTGGGTAATGGAGTACAGTAGTATGCTGGGTAATGGAGGACAGTAGTATGCTGGATAATGGAGGACAGTAGTATGCTGGGTAATGGAGGACAGTAGTATGCTGGGTAATAGAGGACAGTAGTATGCTGGGTAATGGAGGACAGTAGTATGCTGGGTAATGGAGGACAGTAGTATGCTGGATAATGGAGGACAGTAGTATGCTGGGTAATGGAGGACAGTAGTATGCTGGGTAATAGAGGACAGTAGTATGCTGGGTAATGGAGGACAGTAGTATGCTGGGTAATGGAGGACAGTAGTATGCTGGATAATGGAGGACAGTAGTATGCTGGGTAATGGAGGACAGTAGTATGCTGGGTAATGGAGGACAGTAGTATGCTGGGTAATGGAGGACAGTAGTATGCTGGGTAATGGAGAACAGTAGTATGCTGGGTAATGGAGGATAGTAGTATGCTGGGTAATGGAGGACAGTAGTATGCTGGGTAATGGAGGACAGTAGTATGCTGGGTAATGGAGGACAGCAGAATGCTCTGTAATGGAGGACAGTAGTATGCTGGGTAATGGAGGACAGTAGTATGCTGGGTAATGGAGGACAGTAGTATGCTGGGTAATGGAGGACAGTAGTATGCTGGGTAATGGAGTACAGTAGTATGCTGGGTAATGGAGGACAGTAGTATGCTGGGTAATGGAGGACAGTAGTATGCTGGGTAATGGAGGACAGTAGTATGCTGGGTAATGGAGGACAGCAGAATGCGCTGTAATGGAGGACAGTAGTATGCTGGGTAATGGAGGACAGTAGTATGCTCTGTAATGGAGGACAGTAGTATGCTCTGTAATGGAGGACAGTAGTATGCTCAGTAATGGAGGACAGTAGTATGCTGGGTAATGAAGGACAGTAGTATGCTGGGTAATGGAGGACAGTAGTATGCTGGGTAATGGAGGACAGTAGTATGCTGGGTAATGGAGGACAGCAGAATGCTCTGTAATGGAGGACAGCAGTATGCTGGGCAATGGAGGACAGTGGAATGCTTGGTAATGGAGGACAGTAGTATGCTGGGTAATGGAGGACAGTTGTATGCTGGGTAATGGAGGACAATAGTATGCTGGGTAATGGAGGACAGTAGTATGCTGGGTAATGGAGGACAGTAGTATGCTGGGTAATGGAGGACAGCAGTATGCTGGGCAATGGAGGACAGTAGAATGCTTGGTAATGGAGGACAGTAGTATGCTGGGTAATGGAGGACAGTATTATGCTGGGTAATGGAGGACAGCAGAATGCTCTGTAATGGAGGACAGCAGAATGCTCTGTAATGGAGGACAGCAGTATGCTGGGCAATGGAGGACAGTAGAATGCTTGGTAATGGAGGACGGGTCGCCCGGCATCTTAATCTCACTAAGACCCCGCCACGTCTGCCTCTCCGTCAGTGTCTTCGCTTCCTACTCTCCTGTAGGACTCCCAAGCATCTTGGCGCCTCGCCGAAGAAGTTAGTCCATTGTTCTGCCTTCTCAGGGAATTCGGGGAGGTAGTGTGGATGGTGAGTACGCAGAGATTTGTATTCCAATAGTTCTACACGGGTGTGTGTAGTAATGCACTAAATAAACTGATTAAGAACATTAGCGTATACAGTAATCACTTCTCCAGGCTCCACTACTCCACTGCTTTTAACACCTCATAGAGTCCATGCCCCGACGAATTGAGACTGTTCTGAGGGCAAAACGGGATGTAACTCAATATTAGGAAGGTGTTCCTCATGTTTTGTACACAGTGGATAATGCTGTGAAAGTAGTACAATTATTGACTATATTTATAGTGTGAGTAGACTGTAGTCTGACTGTGTAGTAAAGATATATCCTGCCTGGTGTAGAAAGAGGCTCTCCTCTCCTCTCCTCTCCTCTCCTCTCCTCTCCTCTCCTCTCCTCTCCTCTCCTCTCCTCTCCTCTCCTCTCCTCTCCTCTCCTCTCCGTCTTCCCTCATGGCTTATCTTCCAGGGGGGGTTTGGAGAGCTAAGACAATGACTAAATTAAATAAGTATTTTATCTCTCTCTCTCTCTCTGATTGATACACCCATTTCACAAAGATTTCACGCCTGAGGGATCCCAAATGGGTCTGCTCTCACAACAAACAGATCCATTTTTATATAGCTGAAAGTTGCTGGTCTTGAAAATGTTTGAGTATCTTTGAAACATCACAGAGAGGTAGTTAAACTACACCGGTCCCTCTGTTTCATTGCTACTATGCATTAGGATTGGTGTTAATGGAAATGGTGTACATCATCAGTTATAACACCTCTGTAAGACCTCTGTAACAACTCTATAACACCTATATAACACCTCTATAACAATGCTGTAACACCTCTATAACACCTCTATTACAATAATTAGAAAAGTAGAATACACAAGGTGCAACTAAATCTTACTTAGCGTCCCCACAAGGCTAGAGGCACTTCTGTACATACTCTCCCACACACACACGTGTGCACACACACTAATTAAGAGGCCTATGTCTCTATCTGCTGTGCCGATCTGCATGGCCCATCTCAAGGTGAGTGGAGCTGTGATGTCTATAAAAATCCTTCGATCACAGATCCTAAGCCTGAGGGAGAAAATGTACATCTCATTTATACCATACGCAGAAGGGGCCCGATTCCGACTTAAGAAATGTACGCCTTTCCTACGCATTTCTCAGTAGTTGGTATTCAGACTTACCTTATGCAGGTGCATAACGGGCTTTGTAGACGTGGTTCTCTTGCGTGGGCTGAATACGTTTCATTCAAATGCTGAAAACACTCCCACTTGCTGGCCAACATATTTTCTTGTGGAGTTTTCATTCAACAGGGTTTTCAGTAGATTTATCTTAAGCCATCCCTTTAAATACGGTGTACCTTCAATTAGAATTTTGTCGACAGACTAGAATACATCAACAGATTAGATTCAGAATATAGGGATCAATGAAAGAAAGCCATGAATGCATATTCGTTTCCGTTTCAGCACAAACTGGTAGATTTAAAATGTATGTATAAATCATAAAAATACGGGTTTGGAGAGCCTTTACGCACAAAATATATTGAGGAATCAAAATTACAGTGGCTTGATTCATTTTGATAGTTGTCATATTCAAGTTCAATCCATGAAATATTGGAAGGTGAAAAAAGTGTACAATAGGGGTTAAACAATAGTCCTATAAATCTACTCTAATCATGGAACTGTATGACAACGGTCCAGTCATCGTAAACCTGCCTTGGCAGAAGCTAATGGGGATCCATAATAAATACAAATACAAATGTCCCAAATTATTGCACAACGTTAGCCTAATATGATCCACTATTGCTAGTGACCCTCAGGAACAACTACACAGACGTGGCAGAGGAAAGAAAGGTAAACGGTATGGAATGATGCAAAATGTAAGCTACAAATTGAAGAAAACTAACACTTACAGTGGGGAGAACAAGTATTTGATACACTGCCGATTTTGCAGGTTTTCCTACTTACAAAGCATGTAGAGGTCTGTCATTTTTATCATAGGTACACTTCAACTGTGAGAGACATAATCTAAAACAAAAATCCAGAAAATCACATTGTATGATTTTTAAGTAATTAATTTGCATTTTATTGCATGACATAAGTATTTGATACATCAGAAAAGCAGAACTTAATATTTGGTACAGAAACCTTTGTTTGCAATTACAGAGATCATACGTTTCCTGTAGGTCTTGACCAGGTTTGACACACACTGCAGCAGGGATTTTGGCCCACTCCTCCATACAGACCTTCTCCAGATCCTTCAGGTTTTGGGGCTGTCGCTGGGCAATACGGACTTTCAGCTCCCTCCAAAGATGTTCTATTGGGTTCAGGTCTGGAGACTGGCTAGGCCACTCCAGGACCTTGAGATGCTTCTTACGGAGCCACTCCTTAGTTGCCCTGGCTGTGTGTTTTGGGTCGTTGTCATGCTGGAAGACCCAGCCACGACCCATCTTCAATGCTCTTACTGAGGGAAGGAGGTTGTTGGCCAAGATCTCGCGATACATGGCCCCATCCATCCTCCCCTATATACGGTGCAGTCGTCCTGTCCCCTTTGCAGAAAAGCATCCCCAAAGAATGATGTTTCCACCTCTATGCTTCACGGTTGGGATGGTGTTCTTGGGGTTGTACTCATCCTTCTTCTTCCTCCAAACACGGCGAGTGGAGTTTAGACCAAAAAGCTATATTTTTGTCTCATCAGACCACATGACCTTCTCCCATTCCTCCTCTGGATCATCCAGATGGTCATTGGCAAACTTCAGACGGGCCTGGACATGCGCTGGCTTGAGCAGGGGGACCTTGCGTGCGCTGCAGGATTTTAATCCATGACGGCATAATGTGTTACTAATGGTTTTCTTTGAGACTGTGGTCCCAGCTCTCTTCCGGTCATTGACCAGACCTGCCATGTAGTTCTGGGCTGATCCCTCACCTTCCTCATGATCATTGATGCCCCACGAGGTGAGATCTTGCATGGAGCCCCAGACCGAGGGTGATTGACCGTCATCTTGAACTTCTTCCATTTTCTAATAATTGCGCCAACAGTTGTTGCCTTCTCACCAAGCTGCTTGCCTATTGTTTTGTAGCCCATCCCAGCCTTGTGCAGGTCTACAATTTTATCCCTGATGTCCTTACACAGCTCTCTGGTCTTGGCCATTGTGGAGAGGTTGGAGTCTGTTTGATTGAGTGTGTGGACAGGTGTCTTTTATACAGGTAACGAGTTCAAACAGGTGCAGTTAATACAGGTAATGAGTGGAGAACAGGAGGGCTTCTTATAGAAAAACTAACAGGTCTGTGAGAGCCGGAATTCTTACTGGTTGGTAGGTGATCAAATACTTATGTCATGCAATAAAATGCAAATTAATTACTTAAAAATCATACAATGGGATTTTCTGGATTTTTGTTTTAGATTCCGTCTCTCACAGTTGAAGTGTACCTATGAGAAATAATTACAGACCTCTACATGCTTTGTAAGTAGGAAAACCTGCAAAATTGGCAGTGTATCAAATACTTGTTCTCCCCACTGTAAGTGTGGGTATTACTGACGGTGGATCCCAATAGTGGCTAATATTTAAAATGATACAAATGGTAAAATAAAACGGAATAAAGCCTGGGTATATAATTAAAATATTTGCAAGTGCATACATCAAGGGATGTTTTTCATCGGCAGGGACTGGGAAACTGGTCAGAATTGAAGGAATGATGGATGGCGCTAAATACAGAGAAATTCTTGAGGGAAACTTGTTTCAGTCTTCCAGAGATTTGAGACTGGGACGGAGGTTCACCTTCCAGCAGGACAATGACCCTAAGCATACTGCTCAAGCAACACTCGAGTGTAGCTCAGTTGGTAGAGCATGGTGCTTGCAACGCCAGGGTTGTGGGTTCGATTCCCATGGGGGCCAGTATGAAAAATGTATGCACTCACTAACTGTAAGTCACTCTGGATAAGAGCGTCTGCTAAATGACTAAAATGTTTAAGGGGAAACATTTAAATGTCTTGGAATGGCCTAGTCAAAGCCCAGTCCTCAATCCAATTGAGAATCTGTGGTATGACTTATAGATTACTGTACACCACTGGAACCCATCCAACCTGAAGGAGCTGGTGCAGTTTTGCCTTAAAGAATGGGCAAAAATCCCAGTGGCTAGATGTGCCAACTTATAGAGACATACCCCAAGAGACATGCAGCTGTAATTGCTGCAAAAGGTGGCTCTACAAAGTATTGACTTTGGGGGGGTGAATCGGTATGCACGCTCAAGTCTTCTGTTTTTTTGTCTTATTTCTTGTTTGATTCACAAAGGCATGTTGTGTAAATCAAATGATACAAACCCCCCAAAATCAATTTCAATTCCATGTTGTAAGGCAACAAAATAGCAAAAATGCCAAGGGGGTGAATACTTTCGCAAGCCACTGTACGCACGCTTAACTCGGGTTGATATCGGCCCTAAGGTGAGCCTGCCTGCCCTCCCTCCCTGCCTGAATGTCTGCCTACCTACCTGCCTATCTGTTAGTCTGCCTGCCTAATTACCTACCTGCCTACTTACCTACCTGCCTGCCTGCTTTCCTGCCTACTGTATATATGTCTGCCTGCCTGCCTGCCTACCTGCCTTCTTCATGTTTCAGCTCTCGTTTAAACAGACTTTTTCTTGAACTCAACTGTCAGCACACGGGGGATATGGGAAATGTGTTTTTGTGTGTGTGAGCATGTCACGCCCTGACTCTGGGGACTCCTATTTGTGGAGTCAGGATGTGTATATTCTATGTTGTGTAGTTCTATGTTTATATTCTAGTATGTGTATTTCTATGTTGGCCGGTGTGGTTCCAAATCAGAGGCAGCTGTCGCTCGTTGTCTCTGATTGGGGACCATACTTAGGCAGCCTATTGGCACTAGTGGGTTGTGGGATCTTGTTCCGTATGAGGTATGTTGTTTGTGTACCTTGGACTTCACGTGTCGTTAGTTTGTTGTTTTTTGTCGTTGTTTATTTGGTTCAAATAAACATGTATGCATATCACGCTGCGCCGTGGTCTGACCCGTCGATGAACGAACGTGACAGAAGATCCCACCAAACGAGGACCAAGCAGCGTGCCCAGGAAGCGCGAATACCCATGTCACAGGTGGGCAAATGGTGGTCATGGGAGGAGATATTTGCGTGGAAAGGGCCATGGGCGAAGGTAGATGCCCAGGCAGGAGAGGAGAAACGGCGCCAACCGTGCCGACGACGGAGACCCGAGAGGCAACCCCAAGAACATTTTGGGGGGGGGCACACGGGGTGGATGACGAGGCTACAGGAGGCTAAAAGGGAGAAGGAAAGTGTAGAGGCACGGCGAGAGGAGCTGGTTAGGCAGCAGAAGGAGCGGGGGTTAATAAAGGAACCCAGTCCCGCTCCTCGCACCAGCAAGTGGTGCGTGTCGCCAGTCCGGTCCGGCCCGTTCCTGCTCCCCGCACCAAGCAAGTGGTGCGTGTCGCCAGTCCGGTCCGCCCCGTTCTTGCTCCCCGCACTAAGACAGTGGTGCACATCGCCAGCCCGGTCCGGCCTGTTCCTGTCCCTCGCACCAAGCCAGTGGTGCGTGTCGCCAGCTCGGCCCGGCCTGTTCCTGCCCCTCGCACCAAGCCAGTGGTGCGCGTCGCCAGCCCGGTCCGGCCTGTTCCTGTCCCTCGCACCAAGGCAGTGGTGCGCGTCGCCAGCCCGGCCTGTTCCTGCCCCTCGCACCAAGCCAGTGGTGCGCGTCACCAGCCCGGTCCGGCCTGTTCCTGCTCTTCGCACCAAGCCAGTGGTGCGTGTGTCCAGTCCGGCATGGCCCGTGCCTGTTCCACCGGTGCCTGGTTCAGCTCCGGTCAGCTGCTCCACTCCGGGGCCAGAGCCATCCGCTTCACCGGGGTCCAGTCCAGTTCCGGTCAGCGGCTCCACTCCGGAGCCAGAGCAGTCCACTCCACCGGTGCCTGATCCAGCTCCGGTCAGCTGCTCCACTCCGGAGCCAGAGCAGTCCGCTCCACCGGTGCCTGATCCAGCTCCGGTCAGCTGCTCCACTCCGGAGCCAGAGCAGTCCGCTCCACCGGGGTCAAGTCCAGATCCGGTCAGCGGCTCCACTCCGGAGCCAGAGCAGTCCGCTCCACCGGTGCCTGATCCAGCTCCAGTCAGCGGCTCCACTCCGGAGCCAGAGCAGTCCACTCCACCCGTGCCCAGTCCAGCTCCGGTCAGCGGCTCCAGTCCGGAGCCTGAGCAGTCCGCTCCAGCTCCGGTCAGCGGCTCCAGTCCAGACCCAGACGTCAGCCCCTCTCCAGGTTCGGGGTCTCCCACACCAGGGTCAAGACAGGGCTTGGAGTATAGTGGGAGGAAGGAGAGGGGAAGCAACGCGCCGAGGTCTAGACCAGACCAGGGGCACAATAGGGAGGCGAGGAGTGAGAGGTCGTCACACCCTGAGCGTTGTGCGGTCGGAGTCCGCACCTTTGGGGGGGTACTGTCACGCCCTGACTCTGGGGACTCCTATTTGTGGAGTCAGGGTGTGTATATTCTATGTTGTGTAGTTCTATGTTTATATTCTAGTATGTGTATTTCTATGTTGGCCGGTGTGGTTCCCAATCAGAGGCAGCTGTCGCTCGTTGTCTCTGATTGGGGACCATACTTAGGCAGCCTATTGGCACTAGTGGGTTGTGGGATCTTGTTCCGTGTGAGGTATGTTGTTTGTGTACCTTGGACTTCACGTGTCGTTAGTTTGTTGTATTTTGTCGTTGTTTATTCGGTTCAAATAAACATGTATGCATATCACGCTGCGCCTTGGTCTGACCCGTCGATGAACGAACGTGAAAGAGCATGTGTGTCTTCTTGGAACTCATCCTGGTAATACTACCACTACTTACCTGAATGGTGACTGTTTTCCAGAATGGCAGTGGCCTTGAGTGCTGCGGTGTTGAGGTAGCTAAAATTGGCATCTTTTATTAGGCAACTGCTGCAAATCCTGGGTCAAGGCTCTATCATGGCAGCTCCAACATGAACAGGGTCAGTGTGGATGGTACACTGGAGACCAATGACTCTTCTCCCTCACAACAGATACAGTAGAGGTCAGTCAGTATACAGTAGATGGGGGTTTTATTTACCTTCAGACAACGTAGTCTGTACTGTAAAGCTGTGTTGATTCACTGAATCGTGAGTTAGTGTTAGGCTGGAACAAAACCCTTCACTAGACCCTGTGGATCCATTAAACCAGGAGTGAAAAACACTGAGCTAAGGAGAAAGAGTGGATTCAATCCTTAGCGCCAAAGATCAGCGTTGTAGCCAAGGGGCCAGGGTTCCGGTCTAGAAGCACGGTTTCGACTGCTCCTGCAGTTTTGCTTCGGTACTGCAGTTTAACTGACGCCCGGCCCAGAAAGACAATTTCCATACAATGCCAAATAAGACACTTTAGTCATCACCTTTGTGCACAAAACATCCATTGAATTATTCAAATAATTGTCGCTGAGGCAGACTTTTTTTCCATCACTTACAGCCGACAAAATTTACATTTTATATTCATTCAATGTTTGTTATGTTTTTGGATGACGTCATCGCTGCTCGCGCTGCTCCCTGTGCGCACTAGTGCACATGTGATATTGGCTGTATAAACCAAATGCAACCCGGATATAGACAGTCCATGAATCGGTGTGTGCGAACTTCAAATCAAATCAAATCAAATCAAATTTTATTGGTCACATGCGCCGAATACAACAGGTGCAGACATTACAGTGAAATGCTTACTTACAGCCCTTAACCAACAGTGCATTTATTTTAAACAAAAAAGTAAGAATAAAACAACAAAAAAGTGTTGAGAAAAAAAGAGCAGAAGTAAAAATAAAGTGACAGTAGGGAGGCTATATATACAATAGAATAAAGTGACAGTAGGGAGGCTATATATACAGGGGGGTACCGTTGCATAGTCAATGTGCGGGGGCACCGGCTAGTTGAGGTAGTTGAGGTAATATGTACATGTGGGTAGAGTTAAAGTGACTATGCATAAATACTTAACAGAGTAGCAGCAGCGTAAAAAGTATGGGGGGGGGGGGCAGTGCAAATAGTCCGGGTAGCCATGATTAGCTGTTCAGGAGTCTTATGGCTTGGGGGTAGAAGCTGTTGAGAAGTCTTTTGGACCTAGACTTGGCACTCCGGTACCGCTGTCAGTGCGGTAGCAGAGAGAACAGTCTATGACTAGGGTGACTGGAGTCTTTGACAATTTTGAGGGCCTTCCTCTGACACCGCCTGGTATAGAGGTCCTGGATGGCAGGGAGCTTTGCCCCTGTGATGTACTGGGCCGTACGCACTACCCTCTGTAGTGCCTTGCGGTCAGAGGCCAAGCAGTTGCCATACCAGGCGGTGATGCAACCAGTCAGGATGCTCTCGATGGTGCAGCTGTAGAATTTTTTGAGGATCTGAGGACCCATGCCAAATCTTTTTAGTCTCCTGAGGGGGAATAGGCTTTGTCGTGCCCTCTTCACGACTGTCTTGGTGTGTTTGGACCATGATAGTTCGTTGGTGATGTGGACACCAAGGAACTTGAAGCTCTCAACCTGTTCCACTACAGCCCCGTCGATGAGAATGGGGCGTGCTCAGTCCTCTTTTTTTTCCTGTAGTCCACAATCATCTCCTTTGTCTTGGTCACGTTGAGGGAGAGGTTGTTGTCCTGGCACCACACGGCCAGATCTCTGACCTCCTCCTATAGGCTGTCTCATCGTTGTCGGTGATCAGGCCTACCACTGTTGTGTCGTCGGCAAACTTAATGATGGTGTTGGAGTCGTGCCTGGCCATGCAGTCATGGGTGAACAGAGAGTACAGGAGGGGGACTGAGCACGCACCCCTGAGGGGGCCCCCGTGTTGAGGATCAGTGTGGCAGATGTGTTGTTACCTACCCTTACCACCTGGGGGCGGCCCGTCAGGAAGTCCAGGATCCAGTTGCAGAGGGAGGTGTTTAGTCCCAGGATCCTTAGCTTAGTGATGAGCTTTGAGGGCACTATGGTGTTGAATGCTGAGCTGTAGTCAATGAATAGCATTCTCACGTAGGTGTTCCTCTTGTCCAGGTGGGAAAGGGCAGTGTGGAGTGCGATAGAGATTGCATCATCTGTGGATCTGTTGGGGCGGTATGCAAATTGGAGTGGGTCTAGGGTTTCTGGGATTATGCTGTTGATGTGAGCCATGACCAGTCTTTCAAAGCACTTCATGGCTACAGACGTCAGTGCCACGGGTCGGTAGTCATTTAGGCAGGTTATCTTAGAGTTCTTGGGCACGGGGACTATGGTGGTCTGCTTGAAACATGTTGGTATTACAGACTCAGTCAGGGACATGTTGAAAATGTCAGTGAAGACACTTGCCAGTTGGTCAGCACATGCTCGGAGTACACGTCCTGGTAATCCGTCTGGCCCTGCGGCCTTGTGAATGTTGAACTTGAGTAGAATACCATGAAAACAATGCGTTGCGTTGAGACTAAGAACAGTACTTAGCCGTGGTATATTGGCCATATACCACACCTCCTCGTGCCTGATTGCTTAATTATACCTCAGTGGTTGTAGCGCATTTGAAATGTAAAGGTAATTTCCGATTGAGCTGGCAAATGCAGCGTTTACCGTGAACACTCTCCGCGAATGCACAAACATTGCCTTTAAATTTCAATAATGCTACAACACTGATTTTCGGCACTACGAATTGAATCCAGCCCTGAGTGTCTCCATAGTGTCAATGCTCCACAGAGGGATGGATGGTTTTGGGGAAAGTCATGGCACGTGGTCCACTGTGACAGGTGTAAGGTCTGACAGCAGGCTGATTTAGCATGGGGGTTGGAGTCTACATCTATCAGGAGGGTTAGACTCCAGTCTACATCTATTCCCCTATAGCGTGTCAGACAGGGGACGTCCATAATAAGACCATAAATTAGTGGGTCCCCAACCGTACTGTGGTTTCAGGGCACATGATTTATAGTGTGTGTGTCTGTGTGTGTGTGTGTGCATGTGTACATGCGTACGTGCGTGTGTGTGGGTCCATTCAAACATGTCACTCAGAATCAGGTCCAGAATATCTCTCTGCAGACTTCAGTGTCAGTCCAATATAAGCCGGTAATGACATGCTGCTTGGTTTATCCATCCCCAGATGGAGCAGGAACAGGTGAGTAATCAGGGGACAGAGACTCTGGGCTCAGACAGGGAACCAGACAGAAATCCTTCATCACAGAGGTGATTTTTCTCAGTTGATCAGTCTGATGCTATCATTTCGTCCTTTTATGGTTTCATTGGTATCAGTATGCAAGAATAAACTAACAAATAATGATACTTTTACAGTCATTTTAACTCCATTTAAAATAAGATAGAGTTTTTCTCTGAATTCATTATTTTGGTGCTGTGGCTGGCAACAAATGTTTTGTTTTTTATTCATATTATTCTATTCATCTATTCAATACAAAGATCTCAATTTTTTCGTCTCCATAGCAGAGTACACAAGTTAAATGTCCCCCCTGAAAGCAGTAATACTTTCATCAATCAATAAGGTATTGCATCCTGGAACATACAAGGACTCACAAAATAATGAAAATCCTTGATGGATACTCATGCAATACATACAATTATATCTGTTCTGGAGATATTACAGGGATGAAGGACGACGTCATCAACGGATCTTGTCTGATGCACCGTGTGTGTAGAACATTGGGAAAAAAACAGACTACTTTTATCTCAGGACTTTGATGTTCTGAGACGGGGGAAATGGAAGTTCAAGAATCATCATGAGAGAGATGGGCCTTTTCTCAATTGGTTATTAGTCTGTCCTCTCCTCAACTCCTCCATCCTCCTCTCCTCCTTGAAACAGCAGTTTTTTTCCTCAAAAGAGAAAAGTATGCACACGTCTTTAAAATGTCTAGCACCACTAGCAAAATGTATTTTTACCACTTTACACTTGTATTTCGGGATTCCACCTCTGTAAACGTAATTTGCCATTTTATTTTTTTATCTACATTTTCTAAGATTTTCTGTCTTCGTAGCAGAGTACACAAGTTCCATTTCCCCCTGAAACTCAAGAGGTATCAGTAATGCTTTCATCAATCAATACATTAATTTAATCCTGGAACAACAAATAATGAAAATCCTTGAGGATGGATACCCATGCTATGCATAAAATTATATCTGTTCTGGAGATGAGATGGTGGAGATTGAAGTTCAAGGACGAGAGAGAGAAAGAGAAAGAGAGACAGAGAAAGAGAGAGAGAGAGAGAGAGAGACAGAGAGAGAGAGAGAGAGAGAGAGAGAGAGAGAGAGAGAGAGAGAGAGAGAGAGAGAGAGAGAGAGAGAAAGGAGAGAGGGAAAGAAAGCAGGGAGAAAGAGAGAAGACACTGCATTCTGGGCCGCATGCTGGGCTGGGTGGATGGTCCATAACAAACATTTACCTGTGTTTGTGTGTTGTCCTGTGCTGTGGAGAGAAATGTCTGTATTTGATTCCATTCCAGCTGTAGTTAATGGCTGTGTCACAGTCTATTAACTGTATTCATCTTTTCTGTGATAGATCATGACAGTTCTGCACCCAACAGATGACCTCCCCTCTTCCTGCTATTGCATTACCATTCCTACATTATTCTCATCAGTGTGGCAATGCACACGCGCACACGCACGCACACACACACACACGGAGAGACTGAGGTCTGACTACATGAACACCGGTGGCAGCCAGGCAGCAACAATCTGGGTTGATAATGGCTCGGAGAGAGTTGGTTTATCTCATCTAAACAGAGATGGTAATGTAATCTAAACAGAGATGGTAACGTCATCTAAACAGAGATGGTTTATGTAATCTAAACAACTGAATTATCTCTAGGAGACCATGATCAAAAGACTATCATAATAACCATATTAAATCTAAGCACACCAAAAAATTATAACCACAGAACAGGAAATGAGGGGTGACAGCTGTGACTGTGTGTTGTGTGTGATCATATGGATGGGTTCATTCATGCTTGTGTGTGTGTGTGTGTGTGTGTGTGTGTGTGTGTGTGTGTGTGTATTCGTCTGTCTTTCTCTCATTTTTTCAGCACTTGTTTTTTGTTAATTTCATGTTGAGAAGATGCATCGGTGGTGGGGTCTCCCGTGGCAGCTAGTGTGCACTCTGCTTTCAGCTTGCCAGCCTCAATCTATTTGAGGCTTTTAGGCCTCCTCTGTCACTCTTTCACAGTTTATGAGGCTCTAATCAATAAACAATGGAGCATCTACATGAAGAATGGTAATGGAAAACAGCAGGGAGAGAAACACTGAGGCTATCCTTTTTCTATGAAGCAGATACCGCTCAACTGACTAATATAACTTAATATGAAACTCAGAGACCACATACGCAGCCGGTGGAAGCTGATATTCAGCTTAAGCATTTCTATTCCCCACTCCCAAGCCCGCCTGCCAGCCCGCTTGCCAGTGTGCCTGCCTGACAGCAAATTGTGTCCATAAACACATTTAGACAACTCACATGTTGCCAAGCTCCAACTCTAGCTACAGGGACCATTGTATTACCCTCTCTCTCCAACGGTACACACGGAAATTACACTGTCACTTTACTGTTAATGGAGACAGGTGCGTAGTCCTCTTTGAACTTGTATAATTAATATTCATTCTCTGTCTGTCCTCATTATGAACTTGATTAACTTGCATCCGGTAGCAAATGAGCCTTTCGACCCGAACAGGAGTTGGGATAAATCTTTCTCTATTATTTAGTGTTAAATACATAAAATATCACAATAACAAAGAACCTTGTAAAGCAGATTTACGTGAGGGGAATGGGCAACTTGCTCAGAGGATATTGCAACTCTAAAACATATGTATTCCAATTAATTCAGAGGCATGACAGTATGTAATGTTGCCAGACATAGCCTGTAAGCTAAAGCCTATCAGGGCCGTGGACAGACCTTTCAGGGGTCAGGTTCTAACATAATTGACATCAGGAAAAGAGGCTGGGCTATCAGCTGATCATTGATGTTGATGTAAATCTGCTAGTTAGTCAGCTATCTTGATTCTTTTTTTTTACTGATTGTGATTCATCTTCAATGCTCTTAAATACTTCAATAATAACTTCTTAATATAATATTATAACTCATGATATACAGTGGGGGAAAAAAATATTTAGTCAGCCACCAATTGTGCAAGTTCTCCCACTTAAAAAGATGAGAGAGGCCTGTAATTTTCATCATAGGTACACGTCAACTATTACAGACAAAATGAGAAAAAATTATCCAGAAAATCACATTGTAGGATTTTTTATGAATTGATTTGCTAATGATGGTGGAAAATGAGTATTTGGTCAATAACAAAAGTTTCTCAATACTTTGTTATATACCCTTTGTTGGCAATGACACAGGTCAAACGTCTTCTGTAAGTCTTCACAAGGTTTTCACACACTGTTGCTGGTATTTTGGCCCATTCCTCCATGCAAATCTCCTCTAGAGCAGTGATGTTTTGGGCTGTTGCTGGGCAACACAGACTTTCAACTCCCTCCAAAGATTTTCTATGGGGTTGAGATCTGGAGACTGGCTAGGCCACTCCAGGACCTTGAAATGCTTCTTACGAAGCCACTCCTTCGTTGCCCGGGCAGTGTGTTTGGGATCATTGTCATGATGAAAGACCCAGCCACGTTTCATCTTCAATGCCCTTGCTGATGGAAGGAGGTTTTCACTCAAAATCTCACGATACATGGCCCCATTCATTCTTTCCTTTACACGGATCAGTCGTCCTGGTCCCTTTGCAGAAAAACAGCCCCAAAGCATGATGTTTCCACCCCCATGCTTCACAGTAGGTATGGTGTTCTTTGGATGCAACTCAGCATTCTTTGTCCTCCAAACACGACGAGTTGAGTTTTTACCAAAAAGTTCTATTTTGGTTTCATCTGACCATATGACATTCTCCCAATCCTCTTCTGGATCATCCAAATGCACTCTAGCAAACTTCAGACGGGCCTGGACATGTACTGGCTTAAGCAGGGGGACACGTCTGGCACTGCAGGATTTGAGTCCCTGGCGGCGTAGTGTGTTACTGATGGTAGGCTTTGTTACTTTGGTCCCAGCTCTCTGCAGGTTATTCACTAGGTCCCCCCGTGTGGTTCTGGGATTCTTGCTCACCGTTCTTGTGATCATTTTGACCCCACGGGGTGAGATCTTGCGTGGAGCCCCAGATCGAGGGAGATTATCAGTGGTCTTGTATGTCTTCCATTTCCTAATAATTGCTCCCACAGTTGATTTCTTCAAACCAAGCTGCTTACCTATTGCAGATTCAGTCTTCCCAGCCTGGTGCAGGTCTACAATTTTGTTTCTGGTGTCCTTTGACAGCTCTTTGGTCTTGGCCATAGTGGAGTTTGGAGTGTGACTGTTTGAGGTTGTGGACAGGTGTCTTTTATACTGATAACAAGTTCAAACAGGTGCCATTAATACAGGTAACGAGTGGAGGACAGAGGAGCCTCTTAAAGAAGAAGGTACAGGTCTGTGAGAGCCAGAAATCTTGCTTGTTTGTAGGTGACCAAATACTTATTTTCCACCATCATTTGCAAATAAATTCATTACAAATCCTACAATGTGATTTTTTGTCATAGTTGACGTGTACCTATGATGAAAATTATAGGCCTCTCTCATCTTTTTAAGTGGGAGAACTTGCACAATTGGTGGCTGACTAAATACTTTTTTTCCCCACTGTATGGGTTGGCTGGTAAGTGGCATGTGTGGATATGTTAGTGTATGTTGGTTAGCTAGAGTACCCGTATTGCTGCTGCCCTGACACACATGTATAACTCCTGACTGAAGAAGGGATGGAGTTGAGTGGAGGGTCGTTGATGCAGCCGCTCCTCTTCATGTCTTTCTGCCTCGCTCTGTATCAGCCAATCAGACCCAATATTGATGATGGAAATCAAGTGTTATCAAGTGTTCATTAAATGTTATGCAGCTGTGGCACTTCTGTTGATATTTAAACTAGGTATCTAGCTACACTCGACGTGTGACTGCAGTGTGTTCAGAACAACAATGACAAAAACTGTATACGAAACTGTATACCATAATTATACCATCACCCAGAAGGGCCCTAAGGTGAGTGGGAGGGCGAAGGGGCCTGTTCTCGGCCCAGGTAGACTATACATATTTCAGTTGTGAAAGGTCAATGAGAAGCGACCCCTGGTCTAAGATGGAGGCCAACAGAGTTCCTGGTCTCTGATTCAGATGTAGGGTTGCATTACAACTACAGTAGGATTTACATTATATAAAGACTGAAATACATTTTTACTACATTTATAAATTCAGAGTTCATAAAATGTTTAATTCCTGAAATGTTTGTTCCTAAATAAGATCCACTTGATGTGGCCTGCTGTAGCTCAGTTGGTAGAGCATGGTGCTTGCAACGCCAGGGTTGTGGGTTCGATTCCCACGGGGGGGCAGTATGAAAAATTTATGCAGTCACTAACTGTAAGTCGCTCTGGATAAGAGCGCCTGCTAAATGACTAAAAATTTAAAAATGTCCCTCTGTCTAACCAGCTGATGCCATATTGGCCTTCTCCTCTCCTTGTTCCAGGAAGATGTGCCTATTGTTAAATTATTCTTTATGGCTGTGTCGCTGTGGCTTCGTCCAAAATCGCACCCTATTCCCTATTTAGTGCACTACTTTTGACCAGGGCTCCTGTGCACTTAATAGGGAATAGAGTGCCATTTGTATGAAAGCATTGTCTGTCAGTTTGTCTGTGCTGGCTGGCCAGTGGACTGGGTCTAATCAGCCATGCTGTTTGTCTCTGTTAGCTGCACAGGGAGCTGGGTCTGTAATAGAGATGAGAATGGAACGGGCTCAAGTCTATTTTCTTCAATAAACACTTGTTATAATGCAGGTAGCTTTAAGCGAAGTCATTCCAGGCTACTGTAGCAGAAAATAAAAAGGCCAACACAAGTCATACATACTGAGGCAGGCGCAAGAAGGACGCCGGAGGGGATGGCTGCCGTTTTACGGGCTCCTAACCAATTGTGCTATTTTGTGTGTTTTTTCGCATTGTTTGTAACTTATTTTGTACATAATGTTGATGCTACCGTCTCTTACGACCGAAAAGAGCTTCTGGATATGGGAACAGCGATTACTCACCTCGAACTGGACACAGATTTTTTCTTTAATGAGTCGGACGCGAAGGATATAATATTGCTCCCAGACAAGGCCCAAATCCCCGTCATTCGCATGAAGAAAAGAAGGAGATACAGGGGGCGGAGATCAGGGTGCCTTGTGAGAATTCGTCGGCGAGTCGGTAACCCGCCTCTACCATCCGTTCTATTAGCCAACTTGCAATCACTGGAGAATAAATGAGCTCCGTTCGAGACTATCATACCAACGGGACTTTAAAAACTGTAACATCTTGTGTTTCACCGAGTCGTGGCTGAACGACGACATGGATTATATACAGCCACGTCTGGTAAGATGAGGGGTGGGGGTGTGTGTCTATTTGTCAATAACAGCTGGTGTGCGATGTCTAATATTAAGGAAGTCTCTAGGTATTGCTCGCCTGAGGTAGAGTACCTCATGATAAGCTGTAGACCACACTATCTACCAAGATAGTTTTCATCTATATTTTTCGTAGCCGTCTATTTACCACCACAAACCGACGCTGACACTAAGATCGCTCATCCAGAAGCGGTGCTCCTAGTGGCCGGGGACTTTAATGCAGGGACTCTTAAATCCGTTTTAACTAATTTCTACCAGCATGTTATACAGTGGGGAAAAAAAGTATTTAGTCAGCCACCAATTGTGCAAGTTCTCCCACTTGAAAAGATGAGAGAGGCCTGTAATTTTCATCATAGGTACACGTCAACTATGACAGACAAATTGAGAAAAAAATATCCAGAAAATCACATTGTTGAAAAGGCTCGTTAACAGCTTCTACCCCCAAACCATAAGACTGCTGAACAATTAATCAAATGGCCACCCGGACTATTTGCATTGACAATCTTTACCCCTACCTACATGTACAAATTACCTCGACTAACCTGTACCCCCGCACATTGACTCGGTACTGGTACCCCCTGTAAATAGCCTTGTTATTGTTATTTTATTGTGTTACTTTTTATTTTACTTTTTACTTTTGTTTATTTAATAAATATTTTCTTAAAACTGCATTGTTGGTTAAGGGCTTATACAGTTGAAGTCTGAAGTTTACATACACTTAGGTTGGAGTCATTAAAACTAGTTTTTCAACCACTCCACAAATGTCTTGTTAACAAACTATAGTTTTGGCAAGTCGGTTAGGACATCTACTTTGTGCATGACACAAGTAATTTTTCCAACAATTGTTTACAGACAGATTATTTCACATATAATTCACTGTATCACAATTCCAGTGGGTCAGAAGTTTACATACACTAAGTTGACTGTGCCTTTAAACAGCTTGGAAAATTACAGAAAATGATGTCATGGCTTTAGAAGCTTCTGATAGGCTAATTGATATCATTTGAGTCAATTGGAGGTGTATTTCAAGGCCACCTTCAAACTCAGTGCCTCTTTGCTTGACATCATGGGAAAATGAATAGAAATCAGCCAAGACCTCAGAAAAAAAAATTGTAGGCCTCCTGTAGCTCAGTTGGTAGAGCATTGCGCTTGCAACGCCAGGGTTGTGGGTTCGATTCCCACGGGGGGCCAGTATGAAAAATGTATGCACTCACTAACTGTAAGTCACTCTGGATAAGAGCGTCTGCTAAATTACTGAAATGTAAATGTAGACCTCCACAAGTCTGGTTCATCCTTGGGAGCAATTTCCAAACGCCTGAAGGTACCATGTTCATCTGTACAAACAATAGTACGCAAGTATAAACACCATGGGACTACGCAGCCGTTATACCACTCAGGAAGGAGATGCGTTCTGTCTCCTAGAGATGAACGTACTTTGGTGTGAAAAGTGCAAATCAATCCCAGAACAACAGCAAAGGACCGTGTGAAGAGGCTGGAGGAAACAGGTACAAAAGTATCTATATCCACAGTAAAACAAGTCCTATATTGACATAACTTGAAAGGCCGCTCAGCAAGGAAGAAACCACTGCTCCAAAACCACTATAAAAAAGCCAGACTACGGTTTGCAACTGCACATAGGGACAAAGATCGTACTTTTTGGAGAAATGTCCTCTGGTCTGATGAAACAAAAATAGAACTGTTTGGCCATAATGACCATCGTTATGTTTGGAGGAAAAAGGGGGTTGCTTGCAAGCCGAAGAACACCATCCCAACTGTGAAGCACGGGGGTGGCAACATCATGCTGTGGGAGTGCTTTGCTGCAGGAGGGACTGGTGCACTTCACAAAATAGATGGCATCATGAGGAAGGAAAATTATGTGGATACAGTGAGGGAAAAAAGTATTTGATCCCCTGCTGATTTTGTACGTTTGCCCACTGACAAAGAAATGATCAGTCTATAATTTTAATGGTAGGTTTATTTGAACAGTGAGAGACAGAATAACAACAACAAAAATCCAGAAAAACGTATGTCAAAAATGTTATAAATTGATTTGCATTTTAATGAGGGAAATAAGTATTTTACCCCCTCTCAATCAGAAAGATTTCTGGCTCCCAGGTGTCTTTTATACAGGTAACGAGCTGAGATAAGAAGCACACTCTTAAAGGGAGTGCTCCTAATCTCATCTTGTTACCTGTATAAAAGACACCTGTCCACAGAAGCAATCAATCAATCAGATTCCAAACTCTCCACCATGGACAAGACCAAACAGCTCTCCAAGGATGTCAGGGACAAGATTGTAGACCTACACAAGGCTGGAATGGGCTACAAGACCATCGCCAAGCAGCTTGGTGAGAAGGTGACAACAGTTGGTGCGATTATTCGCAAATGGAAGAAACACAAAAGACCTGTCAATCTCCCTCGGCCTGGGGCTCCATGCAAGATCTCACCTCGTGGAGTTGCAATGATCATGAGAACGGTGAGGAATCAGCCCAGAACTACACGGGAGGATCTTGTCAATGATCTCAAGGCAGCTGGGACCATAGTCACCAAGAAAACAATTGGTAACACACTACGCCGTGAAGGACTGAAATTCTGCAGCGCCCGCAAGGTCCCCCTGCTCAAGAAAGCACATATACATGCCCGTCTGAAGTTTGCCAATGAACATCTGAATGATTCAGAGGAGAACTGGGTGAAAGTGTTGTGGTCAGATAAGACCAAAATGGAGACGTTTGGCATCAACTCAACTCGCCATGTTTTGGAGGAGGAATGATGCCTATCACCCCAAGAACACCATCCCCACCGTCAAACATGGAGGTGGAAACATTATGCTTTGGGGGTGTTTTTCTGCTAAGGGGACAGGACAACTTCACCACATCAAAGGGACGATGGACGGGGCCATGTACCGTCAAATCTTGGGTGAGAACCTCCTTCCCTCAGCCAGGGCATTGAAAATGGCTCGTGGATGGGTATTCCAGCATGACAATGACCCAAAACATACGGCCAATGCAACAAAGGAGTGGCTCAAGAAGAAGCACATTAAGGTCCTGGAGTGGCCTAGCCAGTCTCCAGACCTTAATCCCATAGAAAATCTGTGGAGGGCGCTGAAGGTTCGAGTTGCCAAACGTCATCCTCGAAACCTTAATGACTCGGAGAAGATCTGCAAAGAGGAGTGGGACATAATCCCTCCTGAGATGTGTGCAAACCTGGTGGCCAACTACAAGAAACGTCTGACCTCTGTGATTGCCAACAAGGGTTTTGCCACCAAGTACTAAGTCATGTTTTGCAGAAGGGTCAAATACTTATTTCCCTCATTAAAATGCAAATCAATTGATAACATTTTTGACATGCGTTTTTCTGGATTTTTTTGGTGTTATTCTGTCTCTCACTGTTCAAATAAACCTACCATTAAAATATACCAAATCCTAATTGAGTGTATGTAAACTTCTGACCCACTGGGAATGTGATGAAAGAAATAAAAACTGAAATAAATCACTCTCTACTATTATTCTGACATTTCACATTCTTAAAATAAAGTGGTGATCCTAACTGACCTAAGAAAGGGAATTTTTACTAGGATTAAATGTCAGGAATTGTGAAAAACTGAGTTGATATATATTTGGCTAAGGTGTATGTAAACATCCGACTTCAACTGTAAGTAAGCATTTCACGGTAAGGTGAGAAGTATGTGCTGTCAGTAAGAGGAGTATGTGCTGTCAGTAAGATGAGTATGTGATGTCAGTAAGATGAGTATGTGCTGTCAGTAAGATGAGTATGTGCTGTCAGTTAGAGGAGTATGTGCTGTCAGTAAGAGGAGTATGTGCTGTCAGTAAGATGAGTATGTGCTGTCAGTTAGAGGAGTATGTGCTGTCAGTAAGAGGAGTATGTGCTGTCAGTAAGATGAGTATGTGCTGTCAGTAAGATGAGTATTTGCTGTCAGTTAGAGGAGTATGTGCTGTCAGTATGATAAGTATGTTCTGTCAGTAAGAGGAGTATGTGCTGTCAGTAAGAGGAGTATGTGCTGTCAGTAAGAGGAGTATGTGCTGTCAGTAAGAGGAGTATGTGCTGGCAGTAAGATGAGTATGTGCTGTCAGTAAGATGAGTAGAGGAGGCTGCCTGGGCTTCTTCTACTGATTTACCAGGAGAATCAGGATGAATGGTTGAAAAATGACACGTCCACTCTGAGACGAGAGGCTGATCTGAAATGGCACCCTGTCCCTATTCCTTTTATAGTGGCCGGAGCCTGTATAGGGAATACTATAGGGTGCCATTTTGGACGACAGACGCAACCAAAGAGGGACTGATAATTAAAGTCCAGTGCCCTTCTAGAGGCAGATCCAGTGCTTAATTTGTAAATCAGGAGGTGCTGGAACAAAAAGTGAGCGCGATAGGGGGGTGGGTGAGTTCTGAGGTACCGGAACGCATAAACATTTATATTAAAAAATGCATTGCATGCATATCATCGCATTTGCATAGTGGCATAGAGCAGTAGAGTAGAGGCACTTACAGAAGTTGCACACATGGGGATTTTTTTTTGTATACAAGGGTCCGGGAAAATTGTGGCCTTTTATAAACGTAATTTTACATGACTGGAGACTTTGGCAGAATCTTTTTAAAACCACACTAATGATCGAAATGCCAGGCCACTTTGACACTGACAAACTGAGAATGTAAGATCAATAAAAACGACCATGTCTTGATGAGCTTGTGCTTATAAAACAATATTTGGAAGTTGATCAAATACAGTGCATTCGGAAATAAAAAACAGAAATACCTTAGGATCCGGCTCAAATTAAGCACTGGGCAGATCATATATGTTACACAGACAGGGAGTCAAGGTGAAAACCAAGCACACACACAGCACTGAGACAAACAGAGAGTCAAGGTGAAAACCAAGCTCACACATAGAGAAAGGGAGAGGCCTGTGACTTCTACATAACAATAGATGTCTCACCGGGAAATAAATACAAGCAGGTGCATTACTGGGAAGTGTTTCTCAGTGAGAGGGGGAATATAAATGAATGTCTGACTGGGATAGATGTTTTGAATCAATGTTTTTATTATAATTTATACCTATGGATTGTTATTGGCCTTGATCAAACAACCTTCCAACACTTCCCTATTTGCCGTTCACCTTTTTGTCCTCAAACTCACCCTGCCCTGTACATACACCCTCTCTTCCACTCTCCCTCTCTCCTTTCTCTCTCCCTCTCTCCCTCTCTTCCACTCTCCCTCCCTCCTTTCTCTCTCCCTCTCTCCCTCTCCTCCACCTCCTCTCCTCCTCTCCCTCTCTACCATGTATTTTCAACTTGACCTGGCTCTCCTCTGAGAGATCAGAGCACCATTTAATCAGGCTCCTGGTAACTTGAACAAGTGCTTCTTGTCAAGGATGTTACCTTTCAGTCAGTGATTTGAGCCCTGGGGGCCTCGAGGGGCAAGCTGAGTTGGATTCAATCAATGTATTTGATTAATGTATTAAGCACTGAGCTGCAGAGAGAAGCAGAGGCCTCTATGTGTCACTAGGAGAATGAAGCTGCAGAGAGAAGCAGAGGCCTCTATATGTCACTAGGAGAATGGAGCTGCAGAGAGAAGCAGAGGCCTCTATATGTCACTAGGAGAATGGAGCTGCAGAGAGAAGCAGAGGCCTCTATATGTCACTAGGAGAATGGAGCTGCAGAGAAGCAGAGGCCTCTATATGTCACTAGGAGAATGGAGCTGCAGAGAGAAGCAGAGGCCTCCAAGATGGCATAGCAGTGCGGTCGTGTTCTTTGTTGTTTGTCTGTGTAAATAGCCAGTTTTTTGTATTTTTTGTATTTTTCGTACATATTTCCCTATCACACTTTTCAACCTTCTACAAAATATACTTTCCTGCAACCCGCCTCACTCAATGCGGAACGGATTCTATTATTGACTCACCTTTTATCTAGAATCTCCAGTTGATACCAGCTAGCCAGCTAACTAGCTACTTGCTATTAGCCACCGTTAGCGGTTTTCACCCAGAACATCGGATTTTCTGCCGGAATAACTGAATCACTGGACATTAACATCGGATCGCAACTAGCTAGCCGCAACCGAATTGGATGTTGCTGTTTGGCTAATCACCACTGCCCCTGAAGCAAGCACCAGTTAGCCTTGAGCCAGGCCCATATCCCGGCTATCTACCTCTCTGTCTACCGGACGGGAGTAGCCAGGTAACTAGCTACTTGCCATTAGCCACCGCTAGCGGTTTCTCACCATTGTCCGTGGCCTGTCTGCACTGTCTGCACAGCGCATTATCGACCCAGAACATATCGGTTTTTCTGCCGGAATCACTGATTCACTGGACCTTTAACAGCAGATCATCGTAGCTAGATAGCTGCAATCAAATGGACGTTGTTGTTGGCTAATCAGCCTCGAGCTAGCCGCGAGCCAGGCCCTTCTCCCGGCTATCTACCTCTGTCAACCGGAGGGGACCTCCTAGTGTTGACACGGAGCCCCGCTGATCCAACACGACTGGTCTGCCGACGAAATCGTCTGATGCGATTACAACAGGTTTCCCGTTACGACGTCAACCACGAAGATCCATCTATTAGCCCCGGCCCGCTAGCACACGCTAGCTGTGGCCTCTTGCTCGCCAGTGCTATAGCAGCCCCCGAACTGCCTCCGAACTCTCCTATTGCTGTTCACTGGACCTTATGATAACTCAGCTATACAGCTGATGCCTGCTGGACTGTTCCTTTATATGGTACCGCATCCTGTTTATGTTTAGCCTCAGCCCAAACTTTGTCGCAATTACCAGCTGTTGTCTTAGCTCTCTCGAATAACACCTGTGATTGCTTTATGCCTCTCTCCCATGTCAATATGCCTTGCTGTCACGCCCTGACTCAGAGGATGCTTATATGTTGAGTCAGGGTGTGTATATTCCTTGTTGTGATTTTCTATGTTGTATTTTCTATGTTTAGATCTAATATGTCTAGATCTATGTTGGCCGATGTGGCTCCCAATCAGAGGCAGCTGTCGCTCGTTGTCTCTGATTGCGGACCATACTTAGGCAGCCTATTGGCACTAGTGGGTTGTGGGATCTTGTTCCGTGAAAGGTATGTTGTTTGTGTCTACCTTGGACTTCACGTTTCGTTTGTTGTTTTGTCGTTGTGTTTATTCGGTTCAAATAAAGATGTATGCATATCACGCTGCGCCTTGGTCTGACCCGTTTATGAACGAACGTGACAGAAGATCCCACCAAACAAGGACCAAGCAGCGTGCCCAGGAAGAGCGAATAGCCATGTCACAGGTGGGCAAATGGTGGTCATGGGAGGAGATATTTGCGGGGAAAGGGCCATGGGCGAAGGTAGATGCCCAGGCAGGAGAGGTGAAACGGTGCCAACCGTGCCGACGACGGAGACCCGAGAGGCAACCCCAATAAAAAAAATGTGGGGGGCACACGGGGTGGATGACGATGCTACAGGAGGCTAAAAGGGAGAAGGAAAGTGTAGAGGCACGGCGAGAGGAGCTGGTTAGGCAGCAGAAGGAGCGGGGGTTAATAAAGGAACCCAGTCCCGCTCCTCGCACCAAGCAAGTGGTGCGTGTTGCCAGTCCGGTCCGGAACGTTCCTGCTCCCCGCACTAAGCCTGTGGTGCGCGTCGCCAGCCCGGTCCGGCCTGTTCCTTATATGTTGAGTCAGGGTGTGTATATTCCTTGTTGTGATTTTCTATGTTGTATATTCTATGTTTAGATCTAGTATGTCTAGATCTATGTTGGCCGGTGTGGTTCCCAATCAGAGGCAGCTGTCGCTCGTTGTCTCTGATTGGGGACAATACTTAGGCAGCCTATTGGCACTAGTGGGTTGTGGGATCTTGTTCCGTAAAGGTATGTTGTTTGTGTCTACCTTGGACTTCACGTTTCATTTATTATTTTGTCGTTGTGTTTATTAAGTTTAAATAAACATGTATGCATATCACGCTGTGCCTTGGTCTGACCCATCTATGAACGAATGTGACACTTGCTTATTGCTGTTTCGGTTATTTCTTATTGTACTATTTCACTGTAGATCCCCCAGCCCAGCTCAACCTGCCATAGATAGCTCCTTTGTCCCACCCCCCCATACACGCAGAGACCGACTCAATCGGTGCCTCCAGTGATGCTATCTCTTTCATCGTTACCCAACGCTTAGGTTTACCTCCACTGTACTCATATCCTTCGATACCCATTCAAAAAATTCAGAACTAAGAACAGATATAGCCCCTGGGTCTCCTCAGACTTGACTGCAATTTGACCAGCACAAAAACATCCTGTGGCGTACTGCATTAGCATCGAACAGCCCCCGCGATATGCAACTTTTCAGGGAAGTCAGGAACCAATATACACAATCAGTTAGGAAAGCAAAGGCTAGCTTTTTCAAACAGAAATTTGCATCCTGTAGCACTAACTCCAAAAAGTTTTGGGAAACTGTAAAGTCCATGGAAAATAAGAGCACCTCCTCCCAACTGCCCACTGCACTGAGGGTAGGAAACACTGTCACCACCAATAAATCTACAATAATCGAGAATTTCAACAAGCATTTTGCTACGGCTGGCCATGCTTTCCACCTGGCTACCACTACCCTGGCCACCAGCTCTGCACCCTCCGCTGCAACTTGTCCATGCCCCCCCCGATGTTCTGAAAGAGCTGAAAAATCAGCTGGGCTAGACAATCTGAAGCCTTTCTTTCTAAAATTAGCCGCCGAAATTGTCGCAACCCCTAATTCTAGCCTGTTCAACCTCTCTTTCGTAACGTCTGAGATCCCCAGAGATTGGAAAGCTGCCGTGGTCATCCCCCTCTTCAAAGGGGGTGACACTCTAGATCCAAACTTTTACAGACCTATATCCATCCTGCCCTGCCTTTCAAAAGTATTTGAAAGCCAAGTTAACAAACAGATCACCGACCATTTCGAATCCGGTTTCCGAGCTGGTCATGGGTGCACCTCAGCCACGCTCAAGGTCCTTAACGATATTATAACTGCGATCGATAAAAGACAGGTTTCCGAGCTGGTCATGGGTGCACCTCAGCCACGCTCAAGGTCCTTAACGATATTATAACTGCGATCGATAAAAGACAATACTGCGCAGCCGTCTTCATCGACCTGGCCAAGGCTTTCGACTGTCAACCACTGCATTCTTATTGGCAGACTAAATAGCCTTGGTTTCTCTAATGACTGCCTCGCCTGGTTCACCAACTACTTCTCAGATAGAGTTCAATGTGTCAAATCAGAGGGCCTGTTGTCTGGACCTCTGGCCGTCTCTATGGTGGTGCCACAGGGTTCAATTCTCGGGCCGACTCTATTCTCTGTGTATATCAATGATGTTGCTCTTGCTGCTGGTGAAGCTCGGATCCACCTCTATGCGGACGACACCATTTTGTATACATCTGGCCCTTCATTGGACACTGTGTTAACAAACCTCCAAACGAGCTTCAACGCCATACAACACTCCTTCCGTAGCTTCCAATTGCTCTTAAACACTAGTAAAACTAAATGCATGCTCTTCAACCGAACGCTGCTTGCACCCGCCCACCCGACTAGAATCACTACTCTCGGCGGGTCTGACCTAGAGTATGTGGACAACTACAAATACCTAGGTGTCTGGTTAGACTGTAAACTCTCCTTCCAGACTCACATTAAGCATCTCCAATCAAAAGTTAGATCTAGAATCGTCTTCCTATTTCGCAACAAAGCCTCCTTCACTCATGCTGCCAAACATGCCCTCGTAAAACTGACTATCCTACCGATCCTTGACTTCGGCGATGTCATTTACAAAATAGCCTCCAACACTACTCAGCAAATTGGATATATCACAGTACCATCCGTTTTGTCACCAAAGCCCCATATACTACCCACCATTGTGACCTGTACGCTCTTGTTGGCTGGCCCTCACTACATATTTGTCGCCAAACCCACTGGCTCCAGGTCATCTATAAATCACTGCTAGGCAAATCCCCGTCTTATCTTAGCTCACTGGTCACCATAGCAACACCCACCCGTAGTCTGCGCTTCAGCAGGTATATCTCACTGGTCATCCCCAAAGCCAACACCTCCTTTGGCCAGTTCTCTGCTGCCAATGACTGGAACGAACTGCAAAAATCTCTGAAGCTGGAGACTCTTATCTCCCTCACTAAATATAAGTGTCAGTTGTCAGAGCAGCTTACCGATCACTGCACCTGTACACAGCCATTCTGAAATTAGCCCACCCAACTACCTCATCCCCATATTGTTATATATTTTGCTAATTTGCACCCCAGTATCTCTATTTGCACATCATCTTTTGCACATCTATCATTCCAGTGTTAATACGAAATTGTAACTATTTTGCACTATGGCCTATTTAATGCCTTACCTCCATAACTTACTACATTCGCACACACTGTACATATATTTTCTGTTTGTATTTTTGACTTTATGTTTTGTTTACCCCATATGTAACTCTGTGTTTGTTGTTTTTATCGCACTGCTTTGCTTTATCTTGGCCAGGTCGCAGTTGTAAATGAGAACTTGTTCTCAACTGGCTTACCTGGTTAAATAAAGGTGAAATATTATATATTTTTTTATGTCACCAGGAGAATGGAGCTGCAGAGAGAAGCAGAGGCCACTATATGTCACTAGGAGAATGGAGCTGCTGACTCTTCATCCAACACATCAACTGTTAAAGGTGAAAGATCCACTCTATAGCCATGTTATAATGTATAACGTGTTTCTAATGCATATCACGTATTACATACTTGACATTCATAGGATCCAATGGTATGGTGTATAGGTTATCATTGCTCTGTATGACGTGAAGGGAATTAATTAAGTGGAGTTAATTGCACTGGTTTTTGTAACATGGACAGGCTTTAAAGTCAGTGTTGATCAGGCATGTTTCATTGACTTTCTCCCTCATTTTTTATTCTACACATTTCAATTACTGCTGAAGGGCTCTGATTAATGGATCATGTTGTTCTCTCCTTACAAGGTTAACACTAATGTAAAAATATCTCTATCTGTATCAGTGTATTATGTATGTGTGTGTGTGTTTGTATGTGTGCATGTGTGTGTGCGTACATGGGTGTGTGTGACAAAGGTCAGCATGAACATTAGACCAGTTGGTAATTACTACAGGGTCCACTGATTAGCCTGTTTTTTGGTTTAATTTCTTAACAGTTGTCTTGGCATTCCTCTGTTGTGAGAATTCTATAGATGTAATTGTAATTTTGGTAACGATAGGAGCTGTCACGCCCTGGCCTATAGAACTCTAGCTAGTTTGGTCAGGGTGTGAATATTCTAGGTTTGTATTTCTATGTTTGGCCGGGTGTGGTTCCCAATCAGAGGCAGCTGTCGCTCGTTGTCTCTGATTGGGGATCATACTTAGGCAGCCAGTTTTCCTGCCTGTGTTGTGGGATTTTGTTGTGTTCCTGTTTAGGCTAGTGTGTTAGCCCTTTGGACCGTCATGGTTAAGTTTGTTATTTTGGTTACTGTGTTGTGTGTTTATTATTTAAATAAACATGTACGCCTTTCACGCTGCACCTTGGTCCGACCCGTTTCTTAACGTACGTGACAGGAGCAGATGTTTCTAATGTCTTACTAGATATATTCCTATACTGTACATAATTCTAATCAGTCCCTCTCTCTGTTTTAGAAGTCAACGTCTTTCATACAGACTGTACTCCGACCATAAGGCGTGACATGAATTCATAAGTGATTCTAATTGTACCCCTTGACTTTTTCCACTTTACGTTACGTTACAGCCTTATTCTAAAATGGATTGAATAAAAACAATTCCTCAGCAATCTACACACAATACCCCAGAATGACAAAGCGAATTTATAAAAATATAAATACAAAAAATACCTTATTTAAATAAGTATTCAGACCCTTCGCTAAGAGACTCGAAATTGAGCTCAGGTGCATCCTGTTTCCATTCATCATCCTTGAGATGTTTCTACAACTTGATTGGAGTCCACCTGTGGTAAATTAAATTGATATGGAAAGGCACACACCTGTCTATATGAGGTCCCACAGTTGACAGTGCATGTCAGAGCAAAAACAAAGCCATGAGGTCAAAGGAATTGTCCATAGAGCTTCAAGACAGGATTGTGTCGAGGCACAGATCTGGGGAAGGGTACCAAAAAATGTCTGCAGCATTGAAGGTCCCCAAGAACACAGTGGCCTCCATTATTCTTAAATGGAAGAAGTTTGGAACCACCAAGACTGTTCCTAGAGCTGGCCGCCCGGCCAAACTGAGTAATTGGGGGAGAAGGGCCTTGGTCAGGGAGGTGACCAAGAACCCGATGGTCACTCTGACAGAGCTCTAGAGTTCCTCTGTGGAGATGGGAGAACCTTCCAGAAGGACAACCATCTCTGCAGCAATCCACCAATCAGGCCTTTATGGTAGAGTGGCCAGTCGGAAGCCACTCCTCAGTAAAAGGCACATGACAGCTCACTTGGAGTTGCCAAAAGGCACCTAAAGACTTTCAGATCATGAGAAACAAGATTCTCTGGTCTGATGAAACCAAGATTTTACTCTTTGGCCTGAATGCCAAGCGTCACGTCTGGAGGAAACCTGGCACCATCCCTACGGTGAAGCATGGTGGTGGCAGCATCATGCTGTGGGGATGTTTTTTAGTAGCAGGGACTGGGAGACTAGTCAGGATCGAGGCAAAGATGAACGGAGCAAAGTACATAGAGATTATTGATGAAAACCTGCCCCAGAGCGCTCAGGACGTCAGACCGGGGCGAAGGTTCACCTTCCAACAGGACAACGACCCTGAACACAGCCAAGACAACGCAGGAGTGGCTTCGGGACAACTTTCTGAATGTCCTTGAGTGGCCCAGCCAGAGCCCGGACTTGAACCCGATCTAACATCTCTGGAGAGACCTGAAAATATATTTTCAGCGACACTCCCAATCCAACCTGATAGAGCTTGAGAGGGTCTGCAGAGAAGAATGGGAGAAACTCCCCAAATACAGGTGTGCCAAGCTTGTAGCATCATACCCAAGAAGACTCGAGGCTGTAATCGCTGCCAAAGGTGCTTCAACAAAGTACTGAGGTGGCACAAATTAATCGAAGGTCTGACTGCACAGAGATGCTTGGGAAAAATGGTTACAACGGGGGACCAGAGTGTTTGTGTCTCAGGTGAAGAGGGTGGATCTGATCTCCATCCCCTAGGACTTGACATAGATTAATCAAATCTCACATTGTTGTCAATTTTTGCTCAATCTTGCATGCTTTCTCAAACAGCTGTACCTGTATATGCATTCGTAAATCAGGTCCTTTCTTGAGTTGGGCTCTGGGATGTAACAACCGTTGAGCATCTGATCTTGTGGTTGATTGTGGAGGAAAGGGGTTGAGTGTGTTAGAGTTTGTGCGTGTATGTTTATCCCACATCTGTTGCAAGGAGGTAAGGATGTTAGGGAGAATATAGGATGAACCACAATAATTGTTTGCTAAAATAATAATTGCTTGTCAAAAATGTAATGTAATACAATGGCAATCCGGGTTATAGGTAGAAATCCTACGCATGAACTGCCAACATTATTAATTGATAATGATGGAAAATAAGATATGCAAGATATTTGAATAAATATATATTTTTAAATAGCTTTATATATATATTGAGGTGAGAGCATTGGAAATGCTTTTGGCGGTTGACCTGCTTCTGTTTTGTGGGTGGCACTGTGTGATGTTTTCGATGGATGGGTCCTGGCCTCTCGGGGGCCTAGGGATCCGGGGGACGGAGGTGGTATGCCGATCACTGGGATGACGGCCCAATTTGGGATGGGGAGGGGCTTTAGGAGGGGAATTAGTGGAGAACAATTGGAGGGTTACTTAGTAGCAATGCAAATATCATGGTACAGCTATATGGACACTCAATCACTATGGTATTTTTTATTGGTAAATTTACAAACATATATAATGATAAATAGATTTGAAACTTGTATCTCATTATAGTACAGTGGGGAAAAAAGTATTTAGCCAGCCACCAATTGTGCAAGTTCTCCCACTTAAAAAGATGAGAGAGGCCTGTAATTTTCATCATAGGTACACGTCAACTATGACAGACAAAATCCAGAAAATCACATTGTAGGATTTTTTATGAATTTATTTGCAAATTATGGTGGAAAATAAGTATTTGGTCAATAACAAAAGTTTCTCAATACTTTGTTATATACACTTTGTTGGCAATGACACAGGTCAAACGTTTTCTGTAAGTCTTCACAAGGTTTTCACACACTGTTGCTGGTATTTTGGCACATTCCTCCATGCAGATCTCCTCTAGAGCAGTGATGTTTTGGGGCTGTCGCTGGGCAACACGGACTTTCAACTCCCTCCAAAGATTTTCTATGGGGTTGAGATCTGGAGACTGGCTAGGCCACTCCAGGACCTTGAAATGCTTCTTACGAAGCCACTCCTTCGTTGCCCGGGCGGTGTGTTTGGGATCATTGTCATGCTGAAAGACCCAGCCACGTTTCATCTTCAATGCCCTTGCTGATGGAAGGAGGTTTTCACTCAAAATCTCACGATACATGGCCCCATTCATTCTTTCCTTTACACGGATCAGTCGTCCTGGTCCCTTGCAGAAAAACAGCCCCAAAGCATGATGTTTCCACCCCCATGCTTCACAGTAGGTATGGTGTTCTTTGGATGCAACTCAGCATTCTTTGTCCTCCAAACACGACGAGTTGAGTTTTTACCAAAAAGTTCTGTTTTGGTTTCATCTGACCATATGACATTCTCCCAATCCTCTTCTGGATCATCCAAATGCACTCTAGCAAACTTCAGACGGGCCTGGACATGTACTGGCTTAAGCAGGGGGACACGTCTGGCACTGCAGGATTTGAGTCCCTGTCGGCATAGTGTGTTACTGATGGTAGGCTTTGTTACTTTGGTCCCAGCTCTCTGCAGGTCATTCACTAGGTCCCTCCGTGTGGTTCTGGGATTTTTGCTCACCGTTCTTGTGATCATTTTGACCCCACCGGGTGAGATCTTGCGTGGAGCCCCAGATCGAGGGAGATTATCAGTGGTCTTGTATGTCTTCCATTTCCTAATAATTGCTCCCACAGTTGATTTCTTCAAACCAAGCTGCTTACCTATTGCAGATTCAGTCTTCCCAGCCTGGTGCAGGTCTACAATTTTGTTTCTGGTGTCCTTTGACAGCTCTTTGGTCTTGGCCATAGTGGAGTTTGGAGTGTGACTGTTTGAGGTTGTGGACAGGTGTCTTTTATACTGATAACAAGTTCAAACAGGTGCCATTAATACAGGTAACGAGTGGAGGACAGAGGAGCCTCTTAAAGAAGAAGTTACAGGTCTGTGAGAGCCAGAAATCTTGCTTGTTTGTAGGTGACCAAATACTTATTTTCCACCATAATTTGCAAATAAATTCATAAAAAATCCTACAATGTGATTTTCTGGATTTTTTCCCCTCAATTAGTCTGTCATAGTTGACGTGTACCTATGATGAAAATTACAGGCCTCTCTCATCTTTTTAAGTGGGAGAACTTGCACAATTGGTGGCTGACTAAATATTTTTTTCCCCCACTGTATGTGGTGAAATAAGTATAGCCAGTTATAATTGTAATGGCTTAGCAGATAATAACAAAAGAATAACAATATTTACATGGCTCAAAGAGAATGAATATAATATCTATTGTTTACAGGAAACTCATTCAACAATTCTAGATGAAGTGGAAAAAGGAATGGGGGGGAATATACTTCTCCCACGGGCAAAGAAACTCAAAAGGGGTGATGATATTAATTAACAGTAATTTCGATTCGAATGTGCAAATTGTCCAAACAGATACGCAAGGTAGATGGATTATTTTAAATATGTTATTGGACCATAAACAGATATGGCTCATTAACCTTTACGGACCAAATAATGATGATCCACACTTCTTTGACAATATATTTAATACATTATCAACCCTGCAAGCAAGTCAAGACTCTATTATTATGGTGGGAGATTATAATACCGTTTTAAATAGCTCAATGGACCGTAAAGGAAATCACACTACAATCACCCGCATGCTCTTAAGGAAATCGTGAATGTCATGGATACATTAGAACTAGTATATATATGGAGGCTTAAATATCCTGATCTAGTGAGATATACATGGTGGAGACTCAATCAAGCTAGTCATCTTGACTTCTTTCTTATGTCATTCTCATTGGCACCAAAAGTTTAAAAAGTGTTGATAGGGGACAGAATGCGGTCGGACCGTCATATAATTTTCATATACATTACTCTTACTGAATTTCCACGTGGGCGAGGACATTGGAAATGTAATCAAAGCCTATTGGATTATAACTTGTTTTTAACTAGGACAGTGGAATTTATAACTGATTGTTCCCGACATAACAAAGGTACAGCAAATCCCCTTATTGTATGGGACACCTTTAAATGTGCATTTAGAGGCCATGCAATTCAGTACTCATCTCGAAAACAAAGGCAATTTAGATTTACATTTTACATTTACGCCATTTAGCAGACATAAAAGAGTCCATACTAACAAAGGAAATATAAGGTTTAACAGAATAGATAGATAGCAATAAAAACTGCAACATAGAGGCTCAGAATAAATTAGAGGAAAAACTAAAAGAAATTGAGAAACTTAATCAAGAAAGATCAAGTGTAATATATTATAAAAAATAAAGCAAACTGGATGGAAAATGGGGAAAAATGCAGCAAATTATTTTTTCATCTTCAACATAGGAATGCTACCAAAAAGTATTTACTGAAACTGGTTACAAATGACGGAGTCACCCATGATTCACCAAATTTATTTTGAAGGAGGAACCAAAGTACTTTAAGCATATGTTTTTGTTTCAGTCACCGCCATCTCCTCTAACTGAAGCTAATTGTAGAGATTTTTTTTCAATTGATAATGTAAAATTAACAGCCATACAGAAAGTCTCATGTGAAGGTGAAATTACTGAGGAGGAACATGTGGATGCAATTAAATACTTTAAGTCCGGGAAAACTCCAGGGTTGGATGGCATACCAGTCGAGGTATACCAAACCTTTTTTGATATACTCAGAGGACTGTTATTAACATGTTTTAACCACTCCTATGTAAATGTTAGATTATCATACACTCAAGAAGAAGGTCTGATTTCATTATAACTGAAACAGGATACAAGTGGAAAATATAAAGAGCAGTCCTTTAAAAAAATTGGAGGCCACTTACACTTCAGTGTTGTGATGCAAAAATTCTAGCAAAATGTATAGCGCATAGAATTAAAAAGGTATTGTCTGACATTATTAATTCTAATCAAACAGGTTTTTTACATGGACGATACATTGGAGATAATATAAGGCAAGTACTGGAAACAATAGAACACTATGAAAAATCTGGGAAACCAGGCCTGTTATTCATAGCAGACTTCGAAAAGCCATTTGATAAAGTATGACTGGGGTTTATATATAAATGCCTGGAGCATTTCAATTTTGGAGAATCTCTTATAAATTGGGTTAAAATCATGTATAGTAACCCTAGGTGTAAAATAGTAAATAATGGCTATTTCTCCTAAAGTTTTAAACTGTCAAGAGGAGTGAAACAAGGTTGTCCACTATCAGCATATCTATTTATTATGGCCATCGAGATGTTAGCTATTAAAATCAGATCCAACAATAATATCAAGGGATTAGAAATCGAGGGCTTAAAATCAAAGGTGTCATTGTACGCTGATGATTCATGTTTTCTTTAAATCCACAACTTGAATCCCTCCACAGCCTCATAGAGGATCTAGATACATTTTCTAACCGCTCTGGTTTACAACCAAATTATGATAAATGTACTATATTACGTATTGGATCACTAAAAAATAAAAACCATGTAGTTTACCAATAAATTGTTCTGATGGTGATGTGGACATACTCGGAATAAATATCCCAAATGAAATAAATGATCTCACTCCAATACATTTTAATAGAAAGTTAGCAAAAATAAATAAGATCTTGCTACCATGGAAAGGTAAATACCTGTCAATTTGTGGAAAAATCACCCTGATTAACTCATTAGTATTATCCCAGTTTACCTATTTGCTTATGGTCTTGCCTACGCCTAGCGTACAGTTTTTTTAATTATATGAGAAAAAAAGATTCAATTTTATTTGGAACGGCAAGCAAGACAAAATTAAACGGGCCTATTTATATAATGAATATGAATTCGGAGGACATAAATTATTAAATATTAAAGCAGTAGACCTATCACTAAAAGCTTCAGTCATACAAAAGTTATACTTAAATCCGAACTGGTTCTCTAGCAAATTAGTAAGATTGTCTCACCTAATGTTCAAGAATGGCCTTTTTCCCTTTATTCAGATTACAACCTCTCACTTTCAGTTATTTGAAAAGGAAATCATCTCCCAAATATCACTATTTCTAAAACAAGCCATAGAAAGTTGGTTGCAATTTCAATTTAATCCTCCAGAAACTACAGAACAAATAATGCAACAAATATTGTGGTTAAACTCAAATATACTAATTGATAAAAAAACATTTTTTTGGACAAAATGTTTAAAAAAGGTATAATCTTCGTAAATGATATTATAGGTAGGACTGGTGGAGTTATGTCATGCAGCTAACAAAAACATATGGAAATGTCTGCTCTACCCAAAATTACAACCAAATAATTGCAGCATTACCGCAAAAATGGAAGAGGAAAGTGGAAGGGGGAAAAAGTAAGGAACTTGTCTGTTGGCCTTGCATTAAAGACCATAATTGGTTAAAGAAAATTGTGATAAATAAAAAAGTATACCAGTTTAATTTAAGGACCAAAGGATTGACAGATATATCAATATCCCATATAGTTGGGAAGAGATTTTTGGCGTACCGATTCCATGGCATAGTGTTTATGAACTGATACGCAAAACGACTATGGATTCAAAACGTAGAATTGTTCAATATAAATTATTATATACAATTCTTGCTACCAATATAATGTTATTCATATGGGGGATACAATCTTCCCAGCTCTGCAGATTTTGCTGCGAAGAGAGAATCTTGTTTTTGGACACAGGTACAGGAATGGCTAAATGATTGCAATATTTACCTGGACCTAACCCTGCAGATAGTACTACTGGGTGTTCTGAAAAGTCATAGTCAATCGATCAATACTATAAAAAGACTTTTAGCAAAAATGTTTACTTTCAATTTACAATCTGTAGAAACAATGAGAATAGAAAGGTTCAGAACTTTTCTAAAACATCACAGTACAGTTGAAAAATATACGGCAAATAGAAATCCAATATGGATGGTGTTAAGAGATAGATGGGTGGTGTTGAATGAAGTTGAAGGATGGAACTAATGACAACTAACAACAATTAATAACAACAAGATAACTAATGTAAAGCATACTGTGTCCATAATAAGTATATAGGTAATAGGTTGAGAGCTTTTTTGAAAGAGCACAGTTAGAAAGATATGGCATATAGAAGCAAACTGGAAGGACATTGTGAATATGATGGGATAGGTTGAGGGTAGAGGAAGTTCAGGAGTAAAAACAAACAAAATATAATTATTGTAAAATTGACTGTCCATAAAATGTATATAGTATGCATAAGCTGGAAGTAGAGGCCTAAGCATTGTTGTTCACTAGTTTACTCCAATTAGGGAAGGGGTGGTGGGGTTGGAAAGCAATAAAGGGAAATGTATATTTGTTAAAGGATATGTATATGTATATATATATATACAGTGGGGAGAACAAGTATTTGATACACTGCCGATTTTGCAGGTTTTCCTACTTACAAAGCATGTAGAGGTCTTCAATTTTTAGCATAGGTACACTTCAACTGTGAGAGATGGAATCTAAAACAAAAATCCAGAAAATCACATTGTATGATTTTTAAGTAATTAATTTGCATTTTATTGCATGACATAAGTATTTGATACATCAGAAAAGCAGAACTTAATATTTGGTACAGAAACCTTTGTTTGCAATTACAGAGATCATACGTTTCCTGTAGATCTTGACCAGGTTTGCACACACTGCAGCAGGGATTTTGGCCCACTCCTCCATACAGACCTTCTCCAGATCCTTCAGGTTTCGGGGCTGTCGCTGGGCAATGCGGACTTTCAGCTCCCTCCAAAGATTTTCTATTGGGTTCAGGTCTGGAGACTGGCTAGGCCACTCCAGGACCTTGAGATGCTTCTTACGGGGCCATTCCTTAGTTGCCCTGGCTGTGTGTTTCGGGTCGTTGTCATGCTAGAAGACCCAGCCACGACCCATCTTCAATGTTCTTACTGAGGGAAGGAGGTTGTTGGCCAAGATCTCGCGATACATGGCCCCATCCATCCTCCCCTCAATACGATGCAGTCGTCCTGTCCCCTTTGCAGAAAAGCATCCCCAAAGAATGATGTTTCCACCTCCATGCTTCACGGTTGGGATGGTGTTCTTGGGGTTGTACTCATCCTTCTTCTTCCTCCAAACACGGCGAGTGGAGTTTAGACCAAAAAGCTATATTTTTGTCTCATCAGGCCACATGACCTTCTCCCATTCCTCCTCTGGATCATCCAGATGGTCATTGGCAAACTTCAGACGGGCCTGGACATGCGCTGGCTTGAGCAGGGGGACCTTGCGTGCGCTGCAGGATTTTAATCCATGACGGCATAGTGTGTTACTAATGGTTTTCTTTGAGACTGTGGTCCCAGCTCTCTTCAGGTCATTGACCAGGTCCTGCCGTGTAGTTCTGGGCTGATCCTTCACCTTCCTCATGATCATTGATGCCCCACGAGGTGAGATCTTGCATGGAGCCCCAGACCGAGAGTGATTGACCGTCATCTTGAACTTCTTCCATTTTCTAATAATTGCATTTTCTAAATTGCCTTCTCACCAAGCTGCTTGCCTATTGTCCTGTAGCCCATCCCAGCCTTGTGCAGGTCTACAATTTTAGCCCTGATGTCCTTACACAGTTCTCTGGTCTTGGCCATTGTGGAGAGGTTGTAGTCTGTTTGATTGAGTGTGTGGACAGGTGTCTTTTATACAGGTAACGAGTTCAAACCTGTGCAGTTAATACAGGTAATGAGTGGAGAACAGGAGGGCTTCTTAAAGAAAAACTAACAGTTCTGTGAGAGCCAGAATTCTTACTGGTTGGTAGGTGATCAAATACTTATGTCATGCAATAAAATGCAAATTAATTATTTAAAAATCCTACAATGTGATTTTCTGGATTTTTGTTTTAGATTCCGTCTCTCACAGTTGAAGTTTACCTTTGATAAAAATTACAGACCTCTACATGCTTTGTAAGTAGGAAAACCTGTAAAATCGTCAGTATATCCAATACTTGTTCTCCCCACTGTATATGTATGTATGTATGTATGTATGTATGTATGTATGTATAGATATATATATTTGCGAGAGAAAAATATATATGGGGGATTGGAAGTGATGCAGAAAATTACATTGATGGAAGTGTCACGATCGTTGATGAACGGGTCAGACCAAGGCGCAGCGTGATATGCATACATGTTTATTTGGAACGAATAAACAAGCGACAAAACAACAAACTAAACGAAACGTGAAGTCCACGGTACACAAACAACATACCTCACACGGAACAAGATCCCACAACCCACTAGTGCCAATAGGCTGCCTAAGTATGGTCCCCAATCAGAGACAACGAGCGACAGCTGCCTCTGATTAGGAACCACACCGGCCAACATGGATCTAGACATACTAGATCTAAACATAGAAAATACAACATAGAAAATCACAACAAGGAATATACACACCCTGACTCAACATATAAGCGTCCTCTGAGTCAGGGCGTGACAGGAAGTTACAATCTATCTGCAGTATTAAAGCTGATCTACACCCAAAAAAAAAAGAAAAAAAAGAAAGTGCTGTGTAAAGGGTCAGAATACTTATGTAAATGTCATATTTCAGTTTTCATATTTTTTCTAAATTAGCAAAAATGTTTTTTTTTTTTTTGTGCTTTGTCATTATGGGGTATTGTGTGTAGATTGATGAGGAAAAAAACAATTTAATACATTTTAGAATAAAGCTGTAACCTAACAAAATGTGGAAAAAGTCAATGGGTCGGAATACTTTCTGAATGCACTGTAGATAATCGCTTTTAGTTAAACGTGTCTCTCTCTCTCCGGGTTTGAAGAACATCCTGAGACATTCATATTTCATATTCAAATCATATTCTATTTTTAATTTGTGTAATATATGTTAGTGTAATAAAAGTAAATGTCATTTAGCAGATGCTCTTATCCAGAGCAATTAGGGTTAAGTGCCTTGCTCAAGGGCAAATCAACAAATGTTTCACCTAGTCGGCTAAGGTATTCAAACCCACGACCTTTCGGTTACTGGCCCACTGCTCTTAACCACTAGTCTACCTGCCGCCATAACACCTTTTGCCTTGCAAAAGTATTCATCCCCCATGGCATTTTTCCTATTTTGTTGCATTACAACCTGTAATTTAAATGGATTTTTATTTGGATTTCATGTAATAGACATACACAAAATTGTCCAAGTTGGTGAAGTAAAATGAAAAAACTTGTTTCCAAAAATGTAAATAAATAAATAACGGAAAAGTGGTGCGTGCATATGTATTCACCCCCTTTGCTATGAAGCCCCTAAATAAGATCTGGTGCAACCAATTACCTTCAGAAGTCACATAATTAGTTAAATGAAGTCCAACTGTGTGCAATCTAAGTGTCACATGATCTGTCATATGATCTCAGTATATATACACCTGTTCTGAAAGGCTCCAGAGTCTGCAACACCACTAAGCAAGGGGCACCACCAAGCAAGCGGCATCATAAAGACCAAGGAGCTCTCCAAACAGGTCAGGGACACAGTTGTGGGTTGGGTTATAAAAAAATATCCAACACTTTGAACATCCCATGGAGCACCATTAAATCCATTATTAAAAAATTGAAAGAATATGGCACCACAACAAACCTGCCAAGAGAGGGCCGCCCACCAAAACTCATGGCCCAGGCAAGGAGGGCATTAATCAGAGAGGCAACAAAGAGACCAAAGATAACCCTGAAGGAGCTGCAAAGCTCTACAGCGGAGATTGGTGTATCTGTCCATAGGACCACTTAAAGCCGTATACTCCACAGAGCTGGGCTTTACGGAAGAGTGGCCAGAAAAAATCCATCGCTTAAAGATTAAAATAAGCAAACACGTTTGGTGTTCGCCAAAAGGCATGTGGGAGACTCCCCAAACACATGGAGGAAGGTACTCTGGTCAGATGAGACTAAAATTGAGATTTTTGGCCATCAAGGAAAACGCTATGTCTGGCTCAAACCCAACAACTCTCATCACCCCGAGAACACCATCCCCACAGTGAAGAATGGTGGTGGCAGCATCATGCTGTGGGGATGTTTTTAATCGGCAGGGACTGGGAAACTGGTCAGAATTGAAGGAATGATGGATGGTGCTAAATACAGGGACATTCTTGAGGGAAACCTGTTTCAGTCTTCCAGAGATTTGAGACTGGGACGGAGGTTCACCTTCCAGCAGGACGATGACCCTAAGCATACTGCTAAAGCAACATTCGAGTGGTTTAATGGGAAACATTTCAATGTCTTGGAATGGCCTAGTCAAAGCCCAGACCTCAAGCCAATTGAGAATCTGTGGTATGACTTAAAGATTGCTGTACACCAGCGGAACCCATCCAACTTGAAGGAGCTGGAGCAGTTTTGCTATGAAGAATGGGCAAAAATCCCTAGTGGCTAGATGTGCCAAGCTTATAGAGACATACCCCAAGACACTTGCAGCTGTAATTGCTGCAAAAGGTGACTCTACAAATTATTGACTTTGGGGGGGTGAATAGTTATGCACACTCAAGTTCTGTTTTTTTGTCTTATTTCTTGTTTGTTTCACAATAAAAAATATTTTGCATCTTCAAAGTGGTAGGCATGTTGTGTAAATCAAATGATACAAACCCCCCAAAAATCAATTTTAATTCCAGGTTGTAAGGCAACAAAATAGGAAGAATGCCAAGGGGGGTGAATGCTTTCATAAGCCACTCTACCATTTGTTCTAGCTAGAGAACTTTAACTGCTCTTAAAGTTCTCTATCTTTTGTAAGTGGAGATGCTTATTCTCCAGGTAAATGTAACATGTAACTATACAGCTGATGCTGCTGCTAATTTTTATTTATTTTATTTTATTTCACCTTTATTTAACCAGTTAAGCCAGTTGAGAACAAGTTCTCATTTATAACTGCGACCTGGCCAAGATAAAGCAAAGCAGTGCGATAAAAACAACAACACAGTGTTACATATGGGGTAAACAAAACATAAAGTAAAAAATACAACAGAAAAAATATATACAGTGTATGCAAATGTAGCAAGTTATGGAGGTAAGGCAATAAATAGGCCATAGTGCAAAATAATTACAATTTAGTATTAACACTGTAATGATAGATGTGCAAGAGATGATGTGCAAATAGAGATACTGGGGTGCAAATGAGCAAAATAAATAACAATATGGGGATGAGGTAGTTGGGTGGGCTAATTTCAGATGGGCTGTGTACAGGTGCAGTGATCGGTCAGGTGCTCTGACAACTGATGCTTAAAGTTAGTGAGGGAGATAAGAGTCTCCAGCTTCAGAGATTTTTGCAGTTCGTTCCAGTCATTGGCAGCAGAGAACTGGAAGGAATGGTGGCCAAAGGAGGTGTTGGCTTTGGGGATTACCAGTGAGATATACTACGGGTGGGTGTTGCTATGGTGACCAATGAGCTAATGCACCAGATGGGTATTTAACAAGCATTTTTCTCACTTCCACTGTTTTAGCGTCTCTCTCTAACACTTCTGCTCCCTTTTCAGTTTCTACCCTGGGGCTTCCTAAGCATAAGTGCTGACATTCACAAGTTGTCACTGAGCGTCTACAGAGACAAACCGATAATGTGTCTCACGAAACTAAACTCTCCCCATCCTAAACTACAAAGCAAGACAGAGACCACTTGCCACTTACCTGTTGAAGCCTATCCTATAAGTGATGCACAGCAGCTTTCCTAGAACAGAGACAGAGGTATAAAACAACGGCAGTTGAGGGGCTGCAGTTGTCAGCTGATTACCCACAAGCCCAGGGTTCTAAATGAATTAATTAGAGTAATGGATTGGATGTTCGTGGACACACCTGGGTTCCTCTGACAGTAATGAATGACTGATTGGAGGTTTGTTATGGAAACTGGGATAGACTGCAGCCTCTGAGGAGGTGACTGACTGACGCACTGCAACAGAAATAACTATCCTCAGACATGTTTAAAATGCATCTGGAGCACTGTTCTCATGCAGGGTTATGATGTATAATAGAACCCTTTGGTAGAAAGTAATTACCTTTAATACTCTTTAAAGTGTATATAGTATATTTAGACCCTGGCTGTGAAACACTTTCAGGTTATTATTGAGCTTGTTTTTTTAAACAAGTACAAAATAACACTTCTAATTGAAACTATTTTTGAGCAAGTTCAGCTATGTTAAAGCCCATTCAATGGAATAGAATAAAAATACATTATTTTTCGTCTTGCTTTAAGATAACCACAGATGACAGTGTGAGATAGCGCTGCGTTTCCCAAACCTGAAAATGCAGTGGAACTGGCTTCGAAGTTCAGAGTTGAGTTTGAGGGTTTTAGACCATGTCATGTGTTTGCTAGAGCAGTGTTTCTTAATCCTGGTCCTGGGGACCACGAGGGGTGCACATTTTTGGTTTTGGCCCTAGCACTACACAACCGATTCAAATAATCGACTCATCATCAAGCCTTTGATTATTTTAATCAGGTGTGTAGTGCTAGGGCCAAAACCAAAAATGTGCACCCCTCGTGGTCCCCAGGACCAGGATTAAGAAACACTGCTCTAGCAAACACATGACATGGTCTAAGCTCAACTCTGGACTTTGAAGCCAGTTCCACTGCATTTTTTCATTATTTCCCTCTAATCAGGGACTGAATTAGACCTGGGACACCAGGTGTGTGCAGGTATCAGGTAGAACAAAAAACCAGCAGGCCACGTAGTGTAAATCCTTAAGATTCCACTGACTCACCCGTGCGTCAATCTAAGTAACATGATTTTAAAAATCCCCATAAAAATCTGTCAGTTTAAGCTAGAGATATATATCGGCCTTCCACATCTGCGGTGGAAGGTGGCCAAGCTACAGCGGTGTTTGTCAGACCATGAGACATCCCGAAAATAGATATTCTCATGAAAACATCTGTAGCTTCCGAACGGGACTCATCTGAAGTCGGTAACGCTGATGTGTCAACCTCTGTCTGTAGTGTCTGAACCGTTTGGGCTACAAACTAATATGACTCTCATGAACACGATGGTGTGCTCCGTTGCGCTCTACAACCCCCACAAGTGTCTGAAGGTAACCCATACAAATGTTTTGTGCTAACAAAAATAAGGGGTTAAATACAGTGCATTCGGAAAGTTACAGCCTTATTCTAAAATGGATTAAATAAATAAAATATCTCATCAATCTACACACAATACCCCATAATGACAAAGCGAAAACAGGTTTTTAGAAATTTCTGCAATAGTATTAAAAATAAAAAACTGAAATACCTTATTTACATAAGTATTCAGACCCTTTGCTATGAGACTCAAAATTAAGCTCAGGTGAATCCTGTTTCCATTGATCATCCTTGAGATGTTTCTACAACTTGATTGGAGTCCACCTGTGGTAAATTCAATTGATTGGACATGATTTGGAAAGGCACACACCTGTCTATATAAGGTCCCACAGTTGACAGTGCATGTCAGAGCAAAAACCAAGCCATGCTGTCGAAGTAATTGTCCATAGAACGCCGAGACAGGATTGTGTCGAGGCACAGGTCTGGGGAAGGGTACCAAAAACTTTTCTGCAGCATTGAAGGTCCCCAAGAACACAGTGACCTCCATTATTCTTAAATGGAAGAAGTTTGGAACCACCAAGACTCTTCCTAGACCTGGCCGCCCAGCCAAACTGAACAACCGGCGGAGAAGGGCCTTGGTCAGGGAGGTGACCAAGAACCCGATGGTCACTCTGACAGAGATCCAGAGTTCCTCTGTGGAGATGGGAGAACCTTCCAGAAGGATAACCATCTCTGCAGCACTCCACCATTCAGACCTTTATGGTAGAGTGGCCAGACGGAAGCCATTCCTCAGTAAAAGGCACATGACAGCCCGCTTGGAGTTTGCCAAAAGGCACCTAAAGGACTCTCAGACAATGAGAACCTAGATTCTCTGGTCTGATGAAACCAAAATTGAACTCTTTGGCCTGAATACTAACCGTTATGTCTGGAAGAAACCTGGCTCCATCCCTACGGTGAAGCATGGTGGTGGAAGCATCATGCTGTGGTGATGTTTTTAAGTGGCAGGGACTGGGAGACTAGTCAGGATCGAGGGAAACATGAACGGAGCAAAATACAGAGAGATCCTTGATGAAAACCTGCTCCAGAGTGCTCAGGATCTCAGACCGGGGAGAAGGTTCACCTTCCAACAGGACAACAACCCTAAGCACACAGCCAAGACTACGCATGAGTGGCTTTGGGACAAGTCTAAATGTCCTTGAGTGGCCCAGCCAGAGCCCGGACATGAACCCAATCGAACATCTCTGGAGAGACCTGAAAATAGCTGTGCAGTGACGCTCCCCATCCAACCTGACAGAGCTTGAGAGGATCTGCAGAGAAGAATGGGAGAAACTCCCCAAATACAGGTGTGCCAAGTTTGTAGCGTCATACCCAAGAAGACTCGAGGCTGTAAGGGGTCTGAATACTTTTGGAATTAATGTCCCAAAAAAATAAATCCTGACCTTTCTTCTATCACCTAGGAGACACTTCAAAACCTTATTCCTTATGATACATTTTTGAACTTCTTTTTTTGTCGTTAATGAATGTGTTATTCAATGTGTTTCTATGGGCTATAGTAGTAAAAGCCAAACTCAATATTTTATCAAATATTTCTTTTACATATATTTTGGCTACCTAAAGGCGTCCTAAAATTCAAAATTAAATAGCTAAATGATCCATGATATGACCATCATAAAACAAATCTTTTAGACCCTTACTAGATATGTTAGCTTACTAGATCAGTAATTACAACAGTTTAGCACTGGGGTCCCATAGGGTACTGAGTACAGTGGACACACACACACACACACACACTTTATATATTTATCTCTCCACACCCACTTACAGTGGCTTGCGAAAGTATTCACCCCCCTTGGCATTTTTCCTATTTTGTTGCCTTACAACCTGGAATTAAAATGGATTTTTGGGGGGTTTGTATCATTTGGTCCTCTGTAGCTCAATTGGTAGAGCATGGCGCTTGTAACACCAGGATAGTGGGTTCGATCCCCGGGACCACCCATACGTAAAAATATATGCACACATGACTGTAAGTCGCTTTGGATACATTTAGCAGACAAAGTCAATTCTTTGTAGAGATTCAGCAATTACAGCTGCAAGTCTCTTGGGGTATGTCTCTATAATCTTGGCACATCTAGCCACTGGGATTTTTGCCCATTCTTCAAGGCAAAACTGCTCCAGCTCCTTCAAGTTGGATGGGTTCTGCTGGTGTACAGCAATCTTTAAGTCATACCACAGATTTTCAATTGGATTGAGATCTGGGCTTTGACTAGGCCATTCCAAGACATTTAAATGTTTCCCCTTAAACCACTCGAGTATTGCTTTAGCAGTATGCTTAGGGTCATTGTCCTGCTGGAAGGTGAACCTTTGTCCCAGTCTCAAATCTCTGGAAGACTGAAACAGGTTTCCCTCAAGAATTTCCCTGTATTTAGTGCCATCCATCATTCCTTCAATTCTGACCAGTTTCCCAGTCCCTGCCGATGGAAAAACATCCCCACAGCATGACGGATTAAGCTGGCATTTTTACTATTAAACCTGACACTGGTGAGTACTCATCCAAAATAATAGGATTTGTAATTGAAAATAGTTAACTTCACGAACTAAAAGGTCCTATTGTAACTGTGTACACGTCACAGGAGAGCTGCTTCCCACTCTGTCCTTCTCCTCATGACTGTTTAATCTGATTTATGAATGTTGACAATAGTATCACTGTTTTTAATTATTAATACAGTAGAGTCTCCCGGGGCAATCTCTCAATCACTCCATGAAGTAATGGGGTTATTTGTTCCAACACACACTGTACACCTTGATTAATTTGACAGTAGTCCCCCGTGTCAAGTATAGCTGCAATACCTGGTAGATAAGAATGTTATTTCTGATGATCCGGTGACATTGACCCGTCCTGCGAGGACACACACTCACAGAAATGCACACACGCATACAGGCAGGCGCACACACAAACACAAACCCATTTGATCCATTACCTGTGTTATGAGGCTTTTGTTCTTCATGCTTTCAACCTATTGACATTATCACAAAGGGTTTAGGTTGTGAAGAGACCCCAGTAAATATTGACATTATCACAAAGGGTTTAGGTTGTGAAGAGACCCCAGTAAATATTGACATTATCACAAAGGGTTTAGGTTGTGAAGAGACCCCAGTAAATATTGACATTATCACAAAGGGTTTAGGTTGTGAAGAGACCCCAGTAAATATTGACATTATCACAAAGGGTTTAGGTTGTGAAGAGACCCCAGTAAATATTGACATTATCACAAAAGGTCTAGGTTGTGAAGAGACCCCAGTAAATGACCTATAGGTTGAATGAATAGTTACAAAATCAAGCATCTACTGTATGAGTGGTATACAGCTCATTGTGATTCCTATATTGTCCAAAAAGTTTCCTCAAGTTAGACATTTTTCCCCCAGAAAAATTGATTAAGTTGAAGTAAAAATTTTAATGCCAGGTTAAATCAACAAAATACCAAAGACCATAGAGCTGAGAAATAAATATTATTAAATACAATGGAGCTGACTCATTATAAACCCTTCCATGAAGACATGCTGTACAGTTCAGTTCAGCTCAGTATACAACAGGACAGTACAGTTCAGTTTAGTACACAACAGTACAGTTTAGTTCAGTACACAACAGCACAGTTCAGTTCAGTACACAACAGCAGAGTACAGTTCAGTTCACAACAGCACAGTACAGTACAGCAGAGTTCAGTACACAACAGCACAGTTTAGTACACTACAGTACACAACAGCACAGCACAGTACAGTTCAGTACACAACAGCACAGCACAGTACAGTACAGCAAACAACAGCAGAGTACAGCACAGTTCAGTACACAACAGCACTGTACAGTACAGTTCAGCACACAACATCACAGTACAATTTAGTACAGTTCAGTACACAATATAACAGTACAGTACAGTACATTTCAGTACACAATAGAACAGTACACAACAGCACAGCACAGTTCAGTACACAACAGAACAGCACAATTCACTACACAACAGCACAGCACAATTCAGTAAACAACAGCACAGTGCAGCACAGTACACAACAGCACAGCACAGTACAGTTCTGTACACAACAGCACAGTACAGTAAACTTCACTACAGTACAGTACACAACAGCACAGTACAGTTCAGTTCAGTACACAACAGCACCGTACAGTATAGTACAGTTCAGTACAACAGCACAGAAAACTTCAGTACACAACACACATTACAGTACAGTTCAGTACACAACAGCACAGTACAGTACAGTTCAGTACACAACAACAAAGTACAGTACAGAACAGCACATTACAGTTCAGTACACAACAGCACAGTACTTTACAGTACAGTTCAGTACACAACAGCACAGTACATAACAGTTCAGTACACAACAGCACAGTGCAGTACAGTTCAGTACACAACAACAAAGTACAGTACAGTACAGTACAGTACACTACAGTTCAGCACAGCACAGCACAGTACAGTTTATACACAACAGCACAGCACAGTACAGTTCAGTAAACAACAGCACACTACAGTTCAGTAAACAACAGCACAGTACAGTACAGTTCAGCACACAACATCATAGTACAATTTAGTACAGTTCAGTACACAATATAACAGTACAGTACAGTACATTTCAGTACACAATAGCACAGTACACAACAGCACAGCACAGTACAGTTCAGTACACAACAGAACAGCACAATTCACTACACAACAGCACAGCACAATTCAGTAAACAACAGCACAGTGCAGCACAGTACACAACAGCACAGCACAGTACAGTTCTGTACACAACAGCACAGTACAGTAAACTTCACTACAGTACAGTACACAACAGCACAGTACAGTTCAGTTCAGTACACAACAGCACAGTACAGTATAGTACAGTTCAGTACAACAGCACAGAAAACTTCAGAACACAACACACATTACAGTACAGTTCAGTACACAACAGCACAGTACAGTACAGTTCAGTACACAACAACAAAGTACAGTACAGAACAGCACATTACAGTTCAGTACACAACAGCACAGTACTTTACAGTACAGTTCAGTACACAACAGCACAGTACAGAACAGTTCAGTACACAACAACAAAGTACAGTACAGTACAGTACAGTACACTACAGTTCAGCACAGCACAGCACAGTACAGTTTATACACAACAGCACAGCACAGTACAGTTCAGTAAACAACAACACAGTACAGTTCAGTACACAACAGCACAGTACAGTACAGTTCACAACAGCACAGCACAGTTCAATAAACAACAGCAGAATACAGCACAATTCACCACAAAACAGCACAGCACAATTCAGTAAACAACAGCACAGTGCAGCACAGTACACAACAGCACAGCACAGTACAGTTCTGTACACAACAGCACAGCACAGTACAGTTCTGTACACAGCAGCACAGTACAGTACACTTCACTACAGTACAGTACACAACAGCACAGCACAGTACAGTACAGGTCTGTACAAAACAGTACAATACACTACAGTTCAGTAAACAACAGCACAGTAAAGTTCAGTACACAACTCCACAGTACAGTACATTTCAATACACAACAGCAAAGTACAGTACAGTACACAACAGCACATTACAGTTCAGTACACAACAGCACAGTACAGTGCAGTACAGGTCAGTACACAAGAGCACAGTACAGTACTTTTTTAATTTTTTTATTTCACCTTTATTTAACCAGGTAAGCCAGTTGAGAACAAGTTCTCATGTACAACTGCGACCTGGCCAAGATAAAGCAAAGCAGTGCAATAAAAACAACACAGAGTTACATATGGGGTAAAAAACATAAAGTCAAAAATACAACAGAAAATAAATATACAGTGTGTGCAAATGTAGCAAGTTATGGAGGTAAGGCAATAAATAGGCTATAGTGCAAAATAATTACAATAGTATTAACACTGGAATGCTAGATGTGCAAGAGATTATGTGCAAATAGAGATAATGGGGTGCAAAAGAGCAAAATAAATAACAATATAGGGATGAGGTAGTTGGGTGGGCTAATTTCAGATGGGCTGTGTACAGGTGCAGTGATCGGTAAGGTGCTCTGACAACTGATGCTTAAAGTTAGTGAGGGAGATAAAAGTCTCCAGCTTCAGAGATTTTTGCAATTCGTTCCAGTCATTGGCAGCAGAGAACTGGAAGGAATGGCGGCCAAAGGAGGTGTTGGCTTTGGGAATGACCAGTGAGATATACCTGCTGGAGCGCAGACTACGGGTGGGTGCTGCTATGGTGACCAATGAGCTAAGATAAGGCGGGGATTTGCCTAGCAGTGATTTATAGATGGCCTGGAGCCAGTGGGTTTGACGACGAACATGTAGTGAGGACCAGACAACAAGAGCGTACAGGTCACAGTGGTGGGTAGCGTATGGGGCTTTGGAGACAAAACGGATGGCACTGTGATAGACTACATCCAATTTGCTGAGTAGAGTGTTGGAGGCTATTTTGTAAATGACATCGCCGAAGTCAAGGATCGGTAGGATAGTCAGTTTTACGAGGGCATGTTTGGCAGCATGAGTGAAGGAGGCTTTGTTGCGAAATAGGAAGCCGATTCTAGATTTAACTTTGGATTGGAGATTCTTTATGTGAGTCTGGAAGGAGAGTACAGTACACAACAGCACAGTACAGTACAGTTCAGTAAACAACAGCACAGTACAGTACAGTACATTTCAGTACACAATAAAACAGTACAGAACAGCACAGCATAGTACAGTACAGTACATTTCAGCACACAACAGCAAAGTACATTACAGAGTATTTCAGCACACAAAAGCACAGTACATTACAGTACAGTTCAGTACACAACAGCACAGTACAGTTCAGAACACAAAATAACAGTACAGTTCACTAAACAACAGCACAGTACAGTATAGTACAGTTCAGTAAACAACAGCACAGTAAAGTTCAGTACACAACTGCACAGTACAGTACAGTTCAATACACAACAGCACAGTATAGTTCAGTACACAACAGTACATTACAGTTCAGTACACAACATCACAGTACAGTTCAGAACACAACATAACAGAACAATTCAGTAAACAACAGCACAGTACAGTATAGTACAGTTCAGAACACAACATCACAGTACAGAACAGCACAGTTAAGTACACAACTGCACAGTATAGTACAGTTCAGTACAACAGCACAGTACAGTATAGTGCAGTTCAGTACAACAGCACAGAACAGTTCAGTACACAACACACATTACAGTACAGTTCAGTACACAACAGCACAGTACAGTACAGTTCAGTACACAACAGCACACTACAGTACAGTTCAGTACACAACAACAAAGTACAGTACAGTACAGTACACTACAGTTCAGCACAGCACAGCACAGAACATTTTATACACAACAGCACAGCACAGTACAGTAAACAACAGCACAGTACAGTACAGTTCAGTAAGCAACAGCACAGTACAGTACAGTTCAGTACACAACAGCAGAGTACAGTACAGTTCAGTACACAACAACAAAGTACAGTACAGTACAGTTCAGTACACAACAGCACAGTACAATACAGTTCAATACACAACAGCACAGTACAGTACATTACAGTTCAGTTCATAACAGCACAGTACTTTACAGTACAGTTCAGTACACAACAGCACAGTACAGTACAGTTCATTAAACATCACAGTACAGTTCAGTAAACAACAGCATAGCATAGTACAGTTCAGTACACAACAGCACAGTACAGTAGCGTAAGCAACAGCACAGTACAGTTCAGTTCAGTACACAACAGCACAGCAGAGTTCAGTACACAACAGCACAGTACAGTACAGTTCAGTACACAACAGCACAGTACAGTACAGTACACAACAGCACAGCACAGTACAGTTCAGCACAAAACAGCACAGTACAGTACAGTTCAGTACACAACAGCACAGTACAGTACAGTTCACAACAGCATAGTACAGTACAGTTCAGCACACACCAGCAAAGTATATTTCAGTACACAACAGCACATCACATCATAATATAAAATAGCACAGCACATTACAGTAAACAACAGCACTGTACAGCACAGTACAGTTCAATTCAGTTCACAACAGCACAGTACTTTACAGTACAGTTCAGTACACAACAGCACAGCACAGTACAGTACAGTTCAGTAAACATCACAGTACAGTTCAGTACACAACAGCACAGTACAGTTCAGTGCACAACAGCACAGTACAGTAGCGTAAGCAACAGCACAGTACAGTTAAGTTCAGTACACAACAGCACAGCACAGTTCAATACACAACAGCACAGTACACTACAGTTCAGTACACAACAGCACAGAACAGTACAGTACACAACAGCACAGCACTTTACAGTACAGTACATAAAAGCACAGCACAGTACGGTTCAGCACAAAACAGCACAGTACAGTACAGTTCAGTACACAACAGCACAGTACAGTACAGTTCACAACAGCACAGTACAGTACAGTTCAGTACACACCAGCAAAGTACATTTCAGTACACAACAGCACATCACATCATAATATACAACAGCAAAGCACATTACAGTAAACAACAGCACTGTACAGCACAGTACAGTTCAATTCAGTTCACAACAGCACAGTACAGTACAGTTCGGTAAACATCACTGTACAGTTCAGTACACAACAGCACAGTACAGTTCAGTACACAACAGCACAGCACAGTATCGTAAGCAACAGCACAGTACAGTTCAGTTCAGTACAAAACAGCACAGCACAGTTTTGTACACAACAGCACAGTACATTACAGTACACAACAGCACAGCACATTACAGTACAGTACACAACAGCACAGCACATTACAGTACAGTACATAACAGCACAGTACAGTACAGTTCAGCACAGTACATTACAGTTCAGTAAGCATCACAGTACAGTTCAGTACACAACAGCACAGTACACTTCAGTTCAGTACACAACAGCACAGAACAGTACAGTACACAACAGCACAGCACATTACAGCACAGTACATAAAAACACAGCACAGTACAGTTCAGCACAAAACAGCACAGTACAGTACAGTTCAATACACAACAGCACAGTACAGTACAGTTCACAACAGCACAGTACAGTACAGTTTAGTACACACCAGCAAAGTACATTTCAGTACACAACAGCACATCACATCATAATATACAACAGCACAGCACATTACAGTAAACAACAGTACTTTACAGTACAGTTCAGTACACAACAGCACAGTACAGTACAGTTCAGTAAACCTCACTGTACAGTTCAGTACACAACAGCACAGTACAGTTCAGTGCACAACAGCACAGCACAGTAGCGTAAGCAACAGCACAGTACAGTTCAGTTCAGTACACAACAGCACAGCACAGTTCAGTACACAACAGCACAGTACAGTACAGTTCAGTACACAACAGCACAGAACAGTACAGTACACAACAGCACAGCACATTACAGTACAGTACATAACAGCAAATCACAGTACAGTTCGGCACAAAACAGCACAGTACAGTACAGTTCAGTACACAACAGCACAGTACAGTTCAGAACACAAAATAACAGTACAGTTCACTAAACAACAGCACAGTACAGTATAGTACAGTTCAGTAAACAACAGCACAGTAAAGTTCAGTACACAACTGCACAGTACAGTACAGTTCAATACACAACAGCACAGTATAGTTCAGTACACAACAGTACATTACAGTTCAGTACACAACATCACAGTACAGTTCAGAACACAACATAACAGAACAGTTCAGTAAACAACAGCACAGTACAGTATAGTACAGTTCAGAACACAACATCACAGTACAGAACAGCACAGTTAAGTACACAACTGCACAGTATAGTACAGTTCAGTACAACAGCACAGTACAGTATAGTGCAGTTCAGTACAACAGCACAGAACAGTTCAGTACACAACACACATTACAGTACAGTTCAGTACACAACAGCACAGTACAGTACAGTTCAGTACACAACAGCACACTACAGTACAGTTCAGTACACAACAACAAAGTACAGTACAGTACAGTACACTACAGTTCAGCACAGCACAGCACAGAACATTTTATACACAACAGCACAGCACAGTACAGTAAACAACAGCACAGTACAGTACAGTTCAGTAAGCAACAGCACAGTACAGTACAGTTCAGTACACAACAGCAGAGTACAGTACAGTTCAGTACACAACAACAAAGTACAGTACAGTACAGTTCAGTACACAACAGCACAGTACAATACAGTTCAATACACAACAGCACAGTACAGTACATTACAGTTCAGTTCATAACAGCACAGTACTTTACAGTACAGTTCAGTACACAACAGCACAGTACAGTACAGTTCATTAAACATCACAGTACAGTTCAGTAAACAACAGCACAGCATAGTACAGTTCAGTACACAACAGCACAGTACAGTAGCGTAAGCAACAGCACAGTACAGTTCAGTTCAGTACACAACAGCACAGCAGAGTTCAGTACACAACAGCACAGTACAGTACAGTTCAGTACACAACAGCACAGTACAGTACAGTACACAACAGCACAGCACAGTACAGTTCAGCACAAAACAGCACAGTACAGTACAGTTCAGTACACAACAGCACAGTACAGTACAGTTCACAACAGCATAGTACAGTACAGTTCAGCACACACCAGCAAAGTATATTTCAGTACACAACAGCACATCACATCATAATATAAAATAGCACAGCACATTACAGTAAACAACAGCACTGTACAGCACAGTACAGTTCAATTCAGTTCACAACAGCACAGTACTTTACAGTACAGTTCAGTACACAACAGCACAGCACAGTACAGTACAGTTCAGTAAACATCACAGTACAGTTCAGTACACAACAGCACAGTACAGTTCAGTGCACAACAGCACAGTACAGTAGCGTAAGCAACAGCACAGTACAGTTAAGTTCAGTACACAACAGCACAGCACAGTTCAATACACAACAGCACAGTACACTACAGTTCAGTACACAACAGCACAGAACAGTACAGTACACAACAGCACAGCACTTTACAGTACAGTACATAAAAGCACAGCACAGTACGGTTCAGCACAAAACAGCACAGTACAGTACAGTTCAGTACACAACAGCACAGTACAGTACAGTTCACAACAGCACAGTACAGTACAGTTCAGTACACACCAGCAAAGTACATTTCAGTACACAACAGCACATCACATCATAATATACAACAGCAAAGCACATTACAGTAAACAACAGCACTGTACAGCACAGTACAGTTCAATTCAGTTCACAACAGCACAGTACAGTACAGTTCGGTAAACATCACTGTACAGTTCAGTACACAACAGCACAGTACAGTTCAGTACACAACAGCACAGCACAGTATCGTAAGCAACAGCACAGTACAGTTCAGTTCAGTACAAAACAGCACAGCACAGTTTTGTACACAACAGCACAGTACATTACAGTACACAACAGCACAGCACATTACAGTACAGTACACAACAGCACAGCATATTACAGTACAGTACATAACAGCACAGTACAGTACAGTTCAGCACAGTACATTACAGTTCAGTAAGCATCACAGTACAGTTCAGTACACAACAGCACAGTACACTTCAGTTCAGTACACAACAGCACAGAACAGTACAGTACACAACAGCACAGCACATTACAGCACAGTACATAAAAACACAGCACAGTACAGTTCAGCACAAAACAGCACAGTACAGTACAGTTCAATACACAACAGCACAGTACAGTACAGTTCACAACAGCACAGTACAGTACAGTTTAGTACACACCAGCAAAGTACATTTCAGTACACAACAGCACATCACATCATAATATACAACAGCACAGCACATTACAGTAAACAACAGTACTTTTACAGTACAGTTCAGTACACAACAGCACAGTACAGTACAGTTCAGTAAACCTCACTGTACAGTTCAGTACACAACAGCACAGTACAGTTCAGTGCACAACAGCACAGCACAGTAGCGTAAGCAACAGCACAGTACAGTTCAGTTCAGTACACAACAGCACAGCACAGTTCAGTACACAACAGCACAGTACAGTACAGTTCAGTACACAACAGCACAGAACAGTACAGTACACAACAGCACAGCACATTACAGTACAGTACATAACAGCAAATCACAGTACAGTTCGGCACAAAACAGCACAGTACAGTACAGTTCAGTACACAACAGCACAGTACAGTACAGTTCACAACAGCATAGTACAGTACAGTTCAGCACACACCAGCAAAGTATATTTCAGTACACAACAGCACATCACATCATAATATACAATAGCACAGCACATTACAGTAAACAACAGCACTGTACAGCACAGTACTGTTCAATTCAGTTCACAACAGCACAGTACTTTACAGTACAGTTCAGTACACAACAGCACAGTACAGTACAGTTCACAACAGCACAGCACAGTTCAATAAACAACAGCAGAGTACAGCACAATTCACCACAAAACAGCACAGCACAATTCAGTAAACAACAGCACAGTTAGGCACAGTACACAACAGCACAGCACAGTACAGTTCTGTACACAACAGCACAGCACAGTACAGTTCTGTACACAGCAGCACAGTACAGTACACTTCACTACAGTACAGTACACAACAGCACAGCACAGTACAGTACAGGTCTGTACAAAACAGTACAATACACTACAGTTCAGTAAACAACAGCACAGTAAAGTTCAGTACACAACTCCACAGTACAGTACATTTCAATACACAACAGCAAAGTACAGTACAGTACACAACAGCACATTACAGTTCAGTACACAACAGCACAGTACAGTGCAGTACAGGTCAGTACACAACAGCACAGTACAGTACTTTTTTTATTTTTTTATTTCACCTTTATGTAACCAGGTAAGCCAGTTGAGAACAAGTTCTCATGTACAACTGCGACCTGGCCAAGATAAAGCAAAGCAGTGCAATAAAAACAACACAGAGTTACATATGGGGTAAAAAACATAAAGTCAAAAATACAACAGAAAATAAATATACAGTGTGTGCAAATGTAGCAAGTTATGGAGGTAAGGCAATAAATAGGCTATAGTGCAAAATAATTACAATAGTATTAACACTGGAATTCTAGATGTGCAAGAGATTATGTGCAAATAGAGATAATGGGGTGCAAAAGAGCAAAATAAATAACAATATAGGGATGAGGTAGTTGGGTGGGCTAATTTCAGATGGGCTGTGTACAGGTGCAGTGATCGGTAAGGTGCTCTGACAACTGATGCTTAAAGTTAGTGAGGGAGATAAAAGTCTCCAGCTTCAGAGATTTTTGCAATTCGTTCCAGTCATTGGCAGCAGAGAACTGGAAGGAATGGCGGCCAAAGGAGGTGTTGGCTTTGGGAATGACCAGTGAGATATACCTGCTGGAGCGCAGACTACGGGTGGGTGCTGCTATGGTGACCAATGAGCTAAGATAAGGCGGGGATTTGCCTAGCAGTGATTTATAGATGGCCTGGAGCCAGTGGGTTTGACGACGAACATGTAGTGAGGACCAGCCAACAAGAGCGTACAGGTCACAGTGGTGGGTAGCGTATGGGGCTTTGGAGACAAAACGGATGGCACTGTGATGGACTACATCCAATTTGCTGAGTAGAGTGTTGGAGGCTATTTTGTAAATGACATCGCCGAAGTCAAGGATCGGTAGGATAGTCAGTTTTACGAGGGCATGTTTGGCAGCATGAATGAAGGAGGCTTTGTTGCGAAATAGGAAGCCGATTCTAGATTTAACTTTGGATTGGAGATTCTTTATGTGAGTCTGGAAGGAGAGTACAGTACACAACAGCACAGTACAGTACAGTTCAGTAAACAACAGCACAGTACAGTAGAGTACATTTCAGTACACAATAAAACAGTACAGAACAGCACAGCATAGTACAGTACAGTATATTTCAGCACACAACAGCAAAGTACATTACAGAGTATTTCAGCACACAAAAGCACAGTACATTACAGTACAGTTCAGTACACAACAGCACAGTACAGTTCAGAACACAAAATAACAGTACAGTTCACTAAACAACAGCACAGTACAGTATAGTACAGTTCAGTAAACAACAGCACAGTAAAGTTCAGTACACAACTGCACAGTACAGTACAGTTCAATACACAACAGCACAGTATAGTTCAGTACACAACAGTACATTACAGTTCAGTACACAACATCACAGTACAGTTCAGAACACAACATAACAGAACAGTTCAGTAAACAACAGCACAGTACAGTATAGTACAGTTCAGAACACAACATCACAGTACAGAACAGCACAGTTAAGTACACAACTGCACAGTATAGTACAGTTCAGTACAACAGCACAGTACAGTATAGTGCAGTTCAGTACAACAGCACAGAACAGTTCAGTACACAACACAGATTACAGTACAGTTCAGTACACAACAGCACAGTACAGTACAGTTCAGTACACAACAGCACACTACAGTACAGTTCAGTACACAACAACAAAGTACAGTACAGTACAGTACACTACAGTTCAGCACAGCACAGCACAGAACATTTTACACACAACAGCACAGCACAGTACAGTAAACAACAGCACAGTACAGTACAGTTCAGTAAGCAACAGCACAGTACAGTACAGTTCAGTACACAACAGCAGAGTACAGTACAGTTCAGTACACAACAACAAAGTACAGTACAGTACAGTTCAGTACACAACAGCACAGTACAATACAGTTCAATACACAACAGCACAGTACAGTACATTACAGTTCAGTTCATAACAGCACAGTACTTTACAGTACAGTTCAGTACACAACAGCACAGTACAGTACAGTTCATTAAACATCACAGTACAGTTCAGTACACAACAGCACAGCATAGTACAGTTCAGTACACAACAGCACAGTACAGTAGCGTAAGCAACAGCACAGTACAGTTCAGTTCAGTACACAACAGCACAGCAGAGTTCAGTACACAACAGCACAGTACAGTACAGTTCAGTACACAACAGCACAGTACAGTACAGTACACAACAGCACAGCACAGTGCAGTTCAGCACAAAACAGCACAGTACAAGTACAGTTCAGTACACAACAGCACAGTACAGTACAGTTCACAACAGCATAGTACAGTACAGTTCAGCACACACCAGCAAAGTATATTTCAGTACACAACAGCACATCACATCATAATATAAAATAGCACAGCACATTACAGTAAACAACAGCACTGTACAGCACAGTACAGTTCAATTCAGTTCACAACAGCACAGTACTTTACAGTACAGTTCAGTACACAACAGCACAGCACAGTACAGTACAGTTCAGTAAACATCACAGTACAGTTCAGTACACAACAGCACAGTACAGTTCAGTGCACAACAGCACAGTACAGTAGCGTAAGCAACAGCACAGTACAGTTCAGTTCAGTACACAACAGCACAGCACAGTTCAATACACAACAGCACAGTACACTAAAGTTCAGTACACAACAGCACAGAACAGTACAGTACACAACAGCACAGCACTTTACAGTACAGTACATAAAAGCACAGCACAGTACGGTTCAGCACAAAACAGCACAGTACAGTACAGTTCAGTACACAACAGCACAGTACAGTACAGTTCACAACAGCACAGTACAGTACAGTTCAGTACACACCAGCAAAGTACATTTCAGTACACAACAGCACATCACATCATAATATACAACAGCAAAGCACATTACAGTAAACAACAGCACTGTACAGCACAGTACAGTTCAATTCAGTTCACAACAGCACAGTACTTTACAGTACAGTTCAGTAAACAACAGCACAGTACAGTACAGTTCGGTAAACATCACTGTACAGTTCAGTACACAACAGCACAGTACAGTTCAGTACACAACAGCACAGCACTGTATCGTAAGCAACAGCACAGTACAGTTCAGTTCAGTACAAAACAGCACAGCACAGTTCAGTACACAACAGCACAGTACATTACAGTACACAACAGCACAGAACATTACAGTACAGTACATAACAGCACAGTACAGTTCAGCACAGTACATTACAGTTCAGTAAGCATCACAGTACAGTTCAGTACACAACAGCACAGTACACTTCAGTACACAACAAAACAGTACAGTAGTGTAAGCAACAGCACAGTACAGTTCAGTTCAGTACACAACAGACAGCATAGTTCAGTACACAACAACACAGTACATTACAGTACACAACATCACATCACATTACAGTACAGTACATAACAGCACAGTACAGTTCAGCACAGTACATTACAGTTCAGTAAGCATCACAGTACAGTTCAGGACACAACAGCACAGTACACTTCAGTTCAGTACACAACAGCACAGAACAGTACAGTACACAACAGCACAGCACATTACAGTACAGTACATAAAATCACAGCACAGTACAGTTCAGCACAAAACAGCACAGTACAGTACAGTTCAATACACAACAGCACAGTACAGTACAGTTCACAACAGCACAGTACAGTACAGTTTAGTACACACCAGCAAAGTACATTTCAGTACACAACAGCACATCACATCATAATATACAACAGCACAGCACATTACAGTAAACAACAGTACTTTACAGTACAGTTCAGTACACAACAGCACAGTACAGTACAGTTCTGTAAACCTCACTGTACAGTTCAGTACACAACAGCACAGTACAGTTCAGTGCACAACAGCACAGCACAGTAGCGTAAGCAACAGCACAGTACAGTACAGTTCAGTACACAACAGCACAGAACAGTACACAACAGCACAGCACATTACAGTACAGTACATACAAGCACAGCACAGTACAGTTCAGCACAAAACAGCACAGTACAGTAGCGTAAACAACAGCACAGTACAGTTCAGTTCAGTACACAACAGCACAGCACAGTTCAGTACACAACAGCACAGTACAGTACAGTACACAACAGCACAGAACAGTACAGTAAACAACTGCACAGCACATTACAGTACAGTACAGTAATTAACAGCACAGTACAGTTCAGTATAAAACAGCATAGTACAGTTCAGTACACAACAGCAAAGTGTATTACAGTACAATTCAGTACACAACAGCACATTACAGTTCAGTACACAAAAGCACAGTACATACAGTACAGTTAGTACACAACAGCACAGTACAGTAGCGTAAGCAACAGCACAGTTCAGTTCAGTACACAACAGCACAGCACAGTTCAGTACACAACAGCACAATACAGTACAGTTCAGTACACAACAGCACAGAACAGTACACAACAGCACAGCACATTACAGTACAGTACATACAAGCACAGCACAGTACAGTTCAGCACAAAACAGCACAGTACAGTACAGTTCAGTACACAACATCACAGTACAGTACAGTTCACAACAGCACAGTACAGTTCAGTACACACCAGCAAAGTACATTTCAGTACACAACAGCACATCACATCCTAATATACAACAGCACAGCACATTACAGTAAACAACAGCACTGTACAGTGCAGTACACAACAGCACAGTACAGTAGCGTAAACAACAGCACAGTACAGTTCAGTTCAGTACACAACAGCACAGCACAGTTCAGTACACAACAGCACAGTACAGTACAGTACAGTACACAACAGCACAGAACAGTACAGTACACAACTGCACAGCACATTACAGTACAGTACAGTAATTAACAGCATAGTACAGTTCAGTACACAACAGCAAAGTGTATTACAGTACAGTTCAGTACACAACAGCACATTACAGTTCAGTACACACAAGCACAGTACATACAGTACAGTTAGTACACAACAGCACATTACAGTACAGTTCAGTACACAAAAGCACAGTACAGTACAGTTCAGTACACCACAACAAAGTACAGTACAGTACAGTACAGTTCAGTACACAACAACAAAGTACAGTACAGTACAGTTCAGTAGACAACAGCACATTACATTTCAGAACACAACAGCAGAGTACAGCACAGTACAGTTCAGTAAACAACAGCACAGTATAGTACAGTTCAGTACACAACAGCACAGTTCAGTACACAACAGCACAGTATAGTACAGTTCAGTTTACAACAGCACAGCACAAATCAGTACAAAACAGCACAGTACAGTTCAGTTCAGTACACAACAGCACAGCACAGTACAGTACAGTTCAGTAAACATCACAGTACAGTTCAGTACACACCAGCACAGTTCAGTTTAGTACACAACAGCACAGCACAGTTCAGTACACAACAGCACAGCACAGTTCAGTACACAACAGTACAGTACAGTACAGTACACAACAGCACAGAACAGTACAGTACACAACTGCACAGCACATTACAGTACAGTACAGTAATTAACAGCACAGTACAGTTCAGTACAAAACAGCATAGTACAGTTCAGTACACAACAGCACAGTACAGTACAGTTCAGTACACACCAGCAAAGTACATTTCAGTACACAACAGCACATCACATCATAATATACAACAGCAAAGCACATTACAGTAAACAACAGCACTGTACAGCACAGTACAGTTCAATTCAGTTCACAACAGCACAGTACTTTACAGTACAGTTCAGTACACAACAGCACAGTACAGTACAGTTCGGTAAACATCACTGTACAGTTCAGTACACAACAGCACAGTACAGTTCAGTACACAACAGCACAGCACTGTATCGTAAGCAACAGCACAGTACAGTTCAGTTCAGTACAAAACAGCACAGCACAGTTCAGTACACAACAGCACAGTACATTACAGTACACAACAGCACAGAACATTACAGTACAGTACATAACAGCACAGTACAGTTCAGCACAGTACATTACAGTTCAGTAAGCATCACAGTACAGTTCAGTACACAACAGCACAGTACACTTCAGTACACAACAAAACAGTACAGTAGCGTAAGCAACAGCACAGTACAGTTCAGTTCAGTACACAACAGACAGCATAGTTCAGTACACAACAACACAGTACATTACAGTACACAACATCACATCACATTACAGTACAGTACATAACAGCACAGTACAGTTCAGCACAGTACATTACAGTTCAGTAAGCATCACAGTACAGTTCAGGACACAACAGCACAGTACACTTCAGTTCAGTACACAACAGCACAGAACAGTACAGTACACAACAGCACAGCACATTACAGTACAGTACATAAAAGCACAGCACAGTACAGTTCAGCACAAAACAGCACAGTACAGTACAGTTCAATACACAACAGCACAGTACAGTACAGTTCACAACAGCACAGTACAGTACAGTTTAGTACACACCAGCAAAGTACATTTCAGTACACAACAGCACATCACATCATAATATACAACAGCACAGCACATTACAGTAAACAACAGTACATTACAGTACAGTTCAGTACACAACAGCACAGTACAGTACAGTTCTGTAAACCTCACTGTACAGTTCAGTACACAACAGCACAGTACAGTTCAGTGCACAACAGCACAGCACAGTAGCGTAAGCAACAGCACAGTACAGTTCAGTTCAGTACACAACAGCACAGCACAGTTCAGTACACAACAGCACAGTACAGTACAGTTCAGTACACAACAGCACAGAACAGTACACAACAGCACAGCACATTACAGTACAGTACATACAAGCACAGCACAGTACAGTTCAGCACAAAACAGCACAGTACAGTACAGTTCAGTACACAACAGCACAGTACAGTACAGTTCACAACAGCACAGTACAGTTCAGTACACACCAGCAAAGTACATTTCAGTACACAACAGCACATCACATCATAATATACAACAGCACAGCACATTACAGTAAACAACAGCACTGTACAGTGCAGTACACAACAGCACAGTACAGTAGCGTAAACAACAGCACAGTACAGTTCAGTTCAGTACACAACAGCACAGCACAGTTCAGTACACAACAGCACAGTACAGTACAGTACACAACAGCACAGAACAGTACAGTAAACAACTGCACAGCACATTACAGTACAGTACAGTAATTAACAGCACAGTACAGTTCAGTACAAAACAGCATAGTACAGTTCAGTACACAACAGCAAAGTGTATTACAGTACAATTCAGTACACAACAGCACATTACAGTTCAGTACACAAAAGCACAGTACATACAGTACAGTTAGTACACACCAGCACAGTACAGTAGCGTAAGCAACAGCACAGTTCAGTTCAGTACACAACAGCACAGCACAGTTCAGTACACAACAGCACAATACAGTACAGTTCAGTACACAACAGCACAGAACAGTACACAACAGCACAGCACATTACAGTACAGTACATACAAGCACAGCACAGTACAGTTCAGCACAAAACAGCACAGTACAGTACAGTTCAGTACACAACATCACAGTACAGTACAGTTCACAACAGCACAGTACAGTTCAGTACACACCAGCAAAGTACATTTCAGTACACAACAGCACATCACATCCTAATATACAACAGCACAGCACATTACAGTAAACAACAGCACTGTACAGTGCAGTACACAACAGCACAGTACAGTAGCGTAAACAACAGCACAGTACAGTTCAGTTCAATACACAACAGCACAGCACAGTTCAGTACACAACAGCACAGTACAGTACAGTACAGTACACAACAGCACAGAACAGTACAGTACACAACTGCACAGCACATTACAGTACAGTACAGTAATTAACAGCATAGTACAGTTCAGTACACAACAGCAAAGTGTATTACAGTACAGTTCAGTACACAACAGCACATTACAGTTCAGTACACACAAGCACAGTACATACAGTACAGTTAGTACACAACAGCACATTACAGTACAGTTCAGTACACAAAAGCACAGTACAGTACAGTTCAGTACACCACAACAAAGTACAGTACAGTACAGTACAGTTCAGTACACAACAACAAAGTACAGTACAGTACAGTTCAGTAGACAACAGCACATTACATTTCAGAACACAACAGCAGAGTACAGCACAGTACAGTTCAGTAAACAACAGCACAGTATAGTACAGTTCAGTACACAACAGCACAGTTCAGTACACAACAGCACAGTATAGTACAGTTCAGTTTACAACAGCACAGCACAAATCAGTACAAAACAGCACAGTACAGTTCAGTTCAGTACACAACAGCACAGCACAGTACAGTACAGTTCAGTAAACATCACAGTACAGTTCAGTACACACCAGCACAGTTCAGTTTAGTACACAACAGCACAGCACAGTTCAGTACACAACAGCACAGCACAGTTCAGTACACAACAGCACAGTACAGTACAGTACACAACAGCACAGAACAGTACAGTACACAACTGCACAGCACATTACAGTACAGTACAGTAATTAACAGCACAGTACAGTTCAGTACAAAACAGCATAGTACAGTTCAGTACACAACAGCACAGTACAGTACAGTTCAGTACACACCAGCAAAGTACATTTCAGTACACAACAGCACATCACATCATAATATACAACAGCAAAGCACATTACAGTAAACAACAGCACTGTACAGCACAGTACAGTTCAATTCAGTTCACAACAGCACAGTACTTTTACAGTACAGTTCAGTACACAACAGCACAGTACAGTACAGTTCGGTAAACATCACTGTACAGTTCAGTACACAACAGCACAGTACAGTTCAGTACACAACAGCACAGCACTGTATCGTAAGCAACAGCACAGTACAGTTCAGTTCAGTACAAAACAGCACAGCACAGTTCAGTACACAACAGCACAGTACATTACAGTACACAACAGCACAGAACATTACAGTACAGTACATAACAGCACAGTACAGTTCAGCACAGTACATTACAGTTCAGTAAGCATCACAGTACAGTTCAGTACACAACAGCACAGTACACTTCAGTACACAACAAAACAGTACAGTAGTGTAAGCAACAGCACAGTACAGTTCAGTTCAGTACACAACAGACAGCATAGTTCAGTACACAACAACACAGTACATTACAGTACACAACATCACATCACATTACAGTACAGTACATAACAGCACAGTACAGTTCAGCACAGTACATTACAGTTCAGTAAGCATCACAGTACAGTTCAGGACACAACAGCACAGTACACTTCAGTTCAGTACACAACAGCACAGAACAGTACAGTACACAACAGCACAGCACATTACAGTACAGTACATAAAATCACAGCACAGTACAGTTCAGCACAAAACAGCACAGTACAGTACAGTTCAATACACAACAGCACAGTACAGTACAGTTCACAACAGCACAGTACAGTACAGTTTAGTACACACCAGCAAAGTACATTTCAGTACACAACAGCACATCACATCATAATATACAACAGCACAGCACATTACAGTAAACAACAGTACTTTACAGTACAGTTCAGTACACAACAGCACAGTACAGTACAGTTCTGTAAACCTCACTGTACAGTTCAGTACACAACAGCACAGTACAGTTCAGTGCACAACAGCACAGCACAGTAGCGTAAGCAACAGCACAGTACAGTACAGTTCAGTACACAACAGCACAGAACAGTACACAACAGCACAGCACATTACAGTACAGTACATACAAGCACAGCACAGTACAGTTCAGCACAAAACAGCAAAGTACAGTAGCGTAAACAACAGCACAGTACAGTTCAGTTCAGTACACAACAGCACAGCACAGTTCAGTACACAACAGCACAGTACAGTACAGTACACAACAGCACAGAACAGTACAGTAAACAACTGCACAGCACATTACAGTACAGTACAGTAATTAACAGCACAGTACAGTTCAGTACAAAACAGCATAGTACAGTTCAGTACACAACAGCAAAGTGTATTACAGTACAATTCAGTACACAACAGCACAGTACAGTACAGTTCACAACAGCACAGTACAGTTCAGTACACACCAGCAAAGTACATTTCAGTACACAACAGCACATCGCATCATAATATACAACAGCACAGCACATTACAGTAAACAACAGCACTGTACAGTGCAGTACACAACAGCACAGTACAGTAGCGTAAACAACAGCACAGTACAGTTCAGTTCAGTACACAACAGCACAGCACAGTTCAGTACACAACAGCACAGTACAGTACAGTACACAACAGCACAGAACAGTACAGTAAACAACTGCACAGCACATTACAGTACAGTACAGTAATTAACAGCACAGTACAGTTCAGTACAAAACAGCATAGTACAGTTCAGTACACAACAGCAAAGTGTATTACAGTACAATTCAGTACACAACAGCACATTACAGTTCAGTACACAAAAGCACAGTACATACAGTACAGTTAGTACACAACAGCACAGTACAGTAGCGTAAGCAACAGCACAGTTCAGTTCAGTACACAACAGCACAGCACAGTTCAGTACACAACAGCACAATACAGTACAGTTCAGTACACAACAGCACAGAACAGTACACAACAGCACAGCACATTACAGTACAGTACATACAAGCACAGCACAGTACAGTTCAGCACAAAACAGCACAGTACAGTACAGTTCAGTACACAACATCACAGTACAGTACAGTTCACAACAGCACAGTACAGTTCAGTACACACCAGCAAAGTACATTTCAGTACACAACAGCACATCACATCCTAATATACAACAGCACAGCACATTACAGTAAACAACAGCACTGTACAGTGCAGTACACAACAGCACAGTACAGTAGCGTAAACAACAGCACAGTACAGTTCAGTTCAGTACACAACAGCACAGCACAGTTCAGTACACAACAGCACAGTACAGTACAGTACACAACAGCACAGAACAGTACAGTACACAACTGCACAGCACATTACAGTACAGTACAGTAATTAACAGCATAGTACAGTTCAGTACACAACAGCAAAGTGTATTACAGTACAGTTCAGTACACAACAGCACATTACAGTTCAGTACACACAAGCACAGTACATACAGTACAGTTAGTACACAACAGCACATTACAGTACAGTTCAGTACACAAAAGCACAGTACAGTACAGTTCAGTACACCACAACAAAGTACAGTACAGTACAGTACAGTTCAGTACACAACAACAAAGTACAGTACAGTACAGTTCAGTAGACAACAGCACATTACATTTCAGAACACAACAGCAGAGTACAGCACAGTACAGTTCAGTAAACAACAGCACAGTATAGTACAGTTCAGTACACAACAGCACAGTTCAGTACACAACAGCACAGTATAGTACAGTTCAGTTTACAACAGCACAGCACAAATCAGTACAAAACAGCACAGTACAGTTCAGTTCAGTACACAACAGCACAGCACAGTACAGTACAGTTCAGTAAACATCACAGTACAGTTCAGTACACACCAGCACAGTTCAGTTTAGTACACAACAGCACAGCACAGTTCAGTACACAACAGCACAGCACAGTTCAGTACACAACAGCACAGTACAGTACAGTACACAACAGCACAGAACAGTACAGTACACAACTGCACAGCACATTACAGTACAGTACAGTAATTAACAGCACAGTACAGTTCAGTACAAAACAGCATAGTACAGTTCAGTACACAACAGCACAGTACAGTACAGTTCAGTACACACCAGCAAAGTACATTTCAGTACACAACAGCACATCACATCATAATATACAACAGCAAAGCACATTACAGTAAACAACAGCACTGTACAGCACAGTACAGTTCAATTCAGTTCACAACAGCACAGTACTTTACAGTACAGTTCAGTACACAACAGCACAGTACAGTACAGTTCGGTAAACATCACTGTACAGTTCAGTACACAACAGCACAGTACAGTTCAGTACACAACAGCACAGCACTGTATCGTAAGCAACAGCACAGTACAGTTCAGTTCAGTACAAAACAGCACAGCACAGTTCAGTACACAACAGCACAGTACATTACAGTACACAACAGCACAGAACATTACAGTACAGTACATAACAGCACAGTACAGTTCAGCACAGTACATTACAGTTCAGTAAGCATCACAGTACAGTTCAGTACACAACAGCACAGTACACTTCAGTACACAACAAAACAGTACAGTAGCGTAAGCAACAGCACAGTACAGTTCAGTTCAGTACACAACAGACAGCATAGTTCAGTACAAAACAACACAGTACATTACAGTACACAACATCACATCACATTACAGTACAGTACATAACAGCACAGTACAGTTCAGCACAGTACATTACAGTTCAGTAAGCATCACAGTACAGTTCAGGACACAACAGCACAGTACACTTCAGTTCAGTACACACCAGCAAAGTACATTTCAGTACACAACAGCACAGCACATCATAATATACAACAGCACAGCACATTACAGTAAACAACAGTACATTACAGTACAGTTCAGTACACAACAGCACAGTACAGTACAGTTCTGTAAACCTCACTGTACAGTTCAGTACACAACAGCACAGTACAGTTCAGTGCACAACAGCACAGCACAGTAGCGTAAGCAACAGCACAGTACAGTTCAGTTCAGTACACAACAGCACAGCACAGTTCAGTACACAACAGCACAGTACAGTACAGTTCAGTACACAACAGCACAGAACAGTACACAACAGCACAGCACATTACAGTACAGTACATACAAGCACAGCACAGTACAGTTCAGCACAAAACAGCACAGTACAGTACAGTTCAGTACACAACAGCACAGTACAGTACAGTTCACAACAGCACAGTACAGTTCAGTACACACCAGCAAAGTACATTTCAGTACACAACAGCACATCACATCATAATATACAACAGCACAGCACATTACAGTAAACAACAGCACTGTACAGTGCAGTACACAACAGCACAGTACAGTAGCGTAAACAACAGCACAGTACAGTTCAGTTCAGTACACAACAGCACAGCACAGTTCAGTACACAACAGCACAGTACAGTACAGTACACAACAGCACAGAACAGTACAGTAAACAACTGCACAGCACATTACAGTACAGTACAGTAATTAACAGCACAGTACAGTTCAGTACAAAACAGCATAGTACAGTTCAGTACACAACAGCAAAGTGTATTACAGTACAATTCAGTACACAACAGCACATTACAGTTCAGTACACAAAAGCACAGTACATACAGTACAGTTAGTACACACCAGCACAGTACAGTAGCGTAAAGCAACAGCACAGTTCAGTTCAGTACACAACAGCACAGCACAGTTCAGTACACAACAGCACAATACAATACAGTTCAGTACACAACAGCACAGAACAGTACACAACAGCACAGCACATTACAGTACAGTACATACAAGCACAGCACAGTACAGTTCAGCACAAAACAGCACAGTACAGTACAGTTCAGTACACAACATCACAGTACAGTACAGTTCACAACAGCACAGTACAGTTCAGTACACACCAGCAAAGTACATTTCAGTACACAACAGCACATCACATCCTAATATACAACAGCACAGCACATTACAGTAAACAACAGCACTGTACAGTGCAGTACACAACAGCACAGTACAGTAGCGTAAACAACAGCACAGTACAGTTCAGTTCAGTACACAACAGCACAGCACAGTTCAGTACACAACAGCACAGTACAGTACAGTACAGTACACAACAGCACAGAACAGTACAGTACACAACTGCACAGCACATTACAGTACAGTACAGTAATTAACAGCATAGTACAGTTCAGTACACAACAGCAAAGTGTATTACAGTACAGTTCAGTACACAACAGCACATTACAGTTCAGTACACACAAGCACAGTACATACAGTACAGTTAGTACCAGAGGTGTGGACTCGAGTCATGTGACTTGGACTCGAGTCAGACTCGAGTCATGAATTTGATGACTTCAGACTCGACTCGACAAAATGTACAAAGACTTGCAACTCGACTTGGACTTTAACATCAATGACTCGTGACTTGACTTGGACTTGCGCCTTATGACTCGAGAAGACTTGCTACGAGGACTTGTAATGACTTGCAAAGGCTTGCTAAGAGGACTTGAAATGACTCGAAACTAAAATGTAGGACTTTGGACTCGACTTGAGACTTGATGGCTTTGACTTTTGACTCGACTTGGGACTTGCCTCATCTTTGACTCGACTTGACTCGGGACTCGAGGGCAAAGACTTGAGACTTACTTGTGACTTGCATAACAATGACTTTGTCCCACCTCTGGTTAGTACACAACAGCACATTACAGTACAGTTCAGTACACAAAAGCACAGTACAGTACAGTTCAGTACACCACAACAAAGTACAGTACAGTACAGTACAGTTCAGTACACAACAACAAAGTACAGTACAGTACAGTTCAGTAGACAACAGCACATTACATTTCAGAACACAACAGCAGAGTACAGCACAGTACAGTTCAGTAAACAACAGCACAGTATAGTACAGTTCAGTACACAACAGCACAGTTCAGTACACAACAGCACAGTATAGTACAGTTCAGTTTACAACAGCACAGCACAAATCAGTACAAAACAGCACAGTACAGTTCAGTTCAGTACACAACAGCACAGCACAGTACAGTACAGTTCAGTAAACATCACAGTACAGTTCAGTACACACCAGCACAGTTCAGTTCAGTACACAACAGCACAGCACAGTTCAGTACACAACAGCACAGCACAGTTCAGTACACAACAGCACAGTACAGTACAGTACACAACAGCACAGAACAGTACAGTACACAACTGCACAGCACATTACAGTACAGTACAGTAATTAACAGCACAGTACAGTTCAGTACAAAACAGCATAGTACAGTTCAGTACACAACAGCAAAGTGTATTACAGTACAGTTCAGTACACAACAGCACACTACAGTTCAGTACACAAAAGCACAGTACATACAGTACAGTTAGTACACAACAGCACAGTACAGTAGCGTAAGCAACAGCACAGTTCAGTTCAGTACACAACAGCACAGCACAGTTCAGTACACAACAGCACAGTACAGTACAGTTCAGTACACAACAGCACAAAACAGTACACAACAACACAGCACATTACTGTACAGTACATACAAGCACAGCACAGTACAGTTCAGCACAAAACAGCACAGTACAGTACAGTTCAGTACACAACAGCACAGTACAGTTGCGTAAGCAACAGCACAGTTCAGTTCAGTACACAACAGCACAGCACAGTTCAGTACACAACAGCACAGTACAGTACAGTTCAGTACACAACAGCACAGAACAGTACACAACAGCACAGCACATTACAGTACAGTATATACAAGCACAGCACAGTACAGTTCAGCACAAAACAGCACAGTACAGTACAGTTCAGTACACAACAGCACAGTACAGTACAGTTCACAACAGCACAGTACAGTTCAGTACACACCAGCAAAGTACATTTCAGTACACAACAGCACATCACATCATAATATACAACAGCACAGCACATTACAGTAAACAACAGCACTGTACAGTGCAGTACACAACAGCACAGTACAGTAGCGTAAACAACAGCACAGTACAGTTCAGTTCAGTACACAACAGCACAGCACAGTTCAGTACACAACAGCACAGTACAGTACAGTACACAACAGCACAGAACAGTACAGTACACAACTGCACAGCACATTAGAGTACAGTACAGTAATTAACAGCACAGTACAGTTCAGTACAAAAAAGCATAGTACTGTTCAGTACACAACAGCAAAGTGTATTACAGTACAATTCAGTACACAACAGCACATTACAGTTCAGTACACAAAAGCACAGTACATACAGTACAGTTAGTACACAACAGCAAAGTACAGTAGCGTAAACAACAGCACAGTTCAGTTCAGTACACAACAGCACAGCACAGTTCAGTACACAACAGCACAATACAGTACAGTTCAGTACACAACAGCACAGAACAGTACACAACAGCACATCACATTACAGTACAGTACATACAAGCACAGCAAAGTACAGTTCAGCACAAAACAGCACAGTACAGTACAGTTCAGTACACAACATCACAGTACAGTACAGTTCACAACAGCACAGTACAGTTCAGTACACACCAGCAAAGTACATTTCAGTACACAACAGCACATCACATCCTAATATACAACAGCACAGCACATTACAGTAAACAACAGCACTGTACAGTGCAGTACACAACAAAAAACATAAACAGCGCCGGAGAAGATGGCTGCCGTTTTACAGCCCTCTAACCAATTGTACTATTATGTGTGTTTTTCCGCGTTATTTGTAATTTATTTTGTACATAATGTTTATGCCATCGTCTCTTATAACCAAAAAGAGCTTCTGGATATCAGGACAGCGATTACTCACCTCGCATTGGACGAAGACTTTTTCTTCAACGAGTCGGACGCGAAGGATATTCTACAGACACCCGGCAAGGCCCAGATCCCCGTCATTCGCCTGAGGAAGAGACGGAGATATCGTGGACGTAGGTCGGGGTGCCTTGTAAGGATCCGACGGCGAGCGAGTAAACTGCCTCTCCCATCAATACTATTAGCCAACGTTCAATCTTTTGAGAATAAAATTGACGATTTAAGATTACGGTTATCCTACCAACGGGACATTAAAAACTGTAATATCTTATGTTTCCACGGAGTCGTGGCTGAACGACAACAATGATACCATTCAGCTAGCAGGCTACACGCTACATCGGCAGGACAGAACGGCTGGCTCCGGTAAGACAAAGGGTGGCGGTCTCTGTATATTTGTAAACAACAGCTGGTGTACAAAATCAAATACTAAGGAAGTCTCGAGGTTTTGCTCGCCTGAGGTAGAGTATCTTATGATAAGCTGTAGACCACACTATTTACCAAGAGAGTTTTCAGCTATATTTTTCATAGCTGTCTATTTACCACCACAAACCAATGCTGGCATTAAGATTGCACTGAATGAGTTGTACAAGGCCATTAATCAACAGGAAAACGCTCATCCAGATGCAGCGCTCCTAGTGGCCGGGGACTTTAATGCAGGGAAACTTAAATCCGTTCTACCTAATTTCTACCAGCATGTCAAATGTGCAACCAGAGGGAAAAAAACTCTAGACCACCTTTACTCCACACACAGAGACGCATACAAAGCTCTCCCTCGCCCTCCATTTGGCAAATCTGACCATAACTCTATCCTCCTGATTCCTGCTTATAAGCAAAAACTGAAGCAGGAAGCACCAGTGATTCGGTTAATAAAAAAGTGGTCAGATGACGCAGATGCCAAGCTACAGGACTGTTTTGCTAGCACAGACTGGAACATGTTCCGGGATTCTTCAGACAGCATTGAGGAGTACACCACATCAGTCACTGGCTTCATCAATAAGTGCATCGATGATGTCGTCCCCACAGTGACCGTACGTACATACCCCAACCAGAAGCCATGGATTACAGGCAACATCCGCACTGAGCTAAAGGGTAGAGCTGCCGCTTTCAAGGAACGGGACTCTAACCCGGAAGCTTATAAGAAATCCCGCTATGACCTCCGACGAACCATCAAACAGGCAAAGAGTCAATACAGGTCTAAGATTGAATCATACTACACTGGCTCTGACGCTCGTCGGATGTGGCAGGGCTTGAAAACTATTACAGACTACAAAGGGAAGCACAGCCGCGAGCTGCCCAGTGACACAAGCCTACCAGACGAGCTAAACCACTTCTATGCTCGCTTCGAGGCAAGCAACACTGAAGCATGCATGAGAGCACCAGCTGTTCCGGACGACTATGTGATCACGCTCTCCGTAGCCGATGTGAGTAAGACTTTTAAGCAAGTCAACATTCACAAGGCCGCTGGGCCAGACGGATTACCAGGGCGTGTACTCCGAGCATGTGCTGACCAACTGGCAAGTGTCTTCACTGACATTTTCAACATGTCCCTGACCGAGTCTGTAATACCAACATGTTTCAAGCAGACCACCATAGTCCCCGTGCCCAAGAACTCTAAGATAACCTGCCTAAATGACTACCGACCCGTGGCACTGACGTCTGTAGCCATGAAGTGCTTTGAAAGACTGGTCATGGCTCACATCAACAGCATAATCCCAGAAACCCTAGACCCACTCCAATTTGCATACCGCCCCAACAGATCCACAGATGATGCAATCTCTATCGCACTCCACACTGCCCTTTCCCACCTGGACAAGAGGAACACCTACGTGAGAATGCTATTCATTGACTACAGCTCAGCATTCAACACCATAGTGCCCTCTAAGCTCATCACTAAGCTAAGGATCCTGGGACTAAACACCTCCCTCTGCAACTGGATCCTGGACTTCCTGACGGGCCGCCCCCAGGTGGTAAGGGTAGGTAACAACACATCTGCCACACTGATCCTCAACACGGGGGGCCCCTCAGGGGGTGCGTGCTCAGTCCCCTCCTGTACTCTCTGTTCACCCATGACTGCATGGCCAGGCACGACTCCAACACCATCATTAAGTTTGCCGACGACACAACAGTGGTAGGCCTGATCACCGACAACGATGAGACAGCCTATAGGGAGGAGGTCAGAGATCTGGCCGTGTGGTGCCAGGACAACAACCTCTCCCTCAACGTGACCAAGACAAAGGAGATGATTGTGGACTACAGGAAAAAAAGAGGACTGAGCACGCCCCCCATTCTCATCGACGGGGCTGTAGTGGAACAGGTTGAGAGCTTCAAGTTCCTTGGTGTCCACATCACCAACGAACTATCATGGTCCAAGCACACCAAGACAGTCGTGAAGAGGGCACGACAAAGCCTATTCCCCCTCAGGAGACTAAAAAGATTTGGCATGGGTCCTCAGATCCTCAAAAAAATTCTACAGCTGCACCATCGAGAGCATCCTGACTGGTTGCATCACCGCCTGGTATGGCAACTGCTTGGCCTCTGACCGCAAGGCACTACAGAGGGTAGTGCGTACGGCCCAGTACATCACTGGGGCAAAGCTCCCTGCCATCCAAGACCTCTATACCAGGCGGTGTCAGAGGAAGGCCCTCAAAATTGTCAAAGACTCCAGCCACCCTAGTCATAGACTGTTCTCTCTGCTACCGCACGGCAAGCGGTACCGGAGTGCCAAGTCTAGGTCCAAAAGACTTCTCAACAGCTTCTACCCACAAGCCATAAGACTCCTGAACAGCTAATCATGGCTACCCGGACTATTTGCACTGCCCCCCACCCCATCCTTTTTACGCTGCTGCTACTCTGTTAAGTATTTATGCATAGTCACTTTAACTCTACCCACATGTACATATTACCTCAACTACCTCAACTAGCCGGTGCCCCCGCACATTGACTCTGCACCGTTACCCCCCTGTATATATAGCCTCCCTACTGTCACTTTATTTTACTTCTGCTCTTTGTTTTTCTCAACACTTTTTTTTTTTTGTTGTTGTCTTATTCTTACTTTTTTTGTTTAAAATAAACGCACTGTTGGTTAAGGGCTGTAAGTAAGCATTTCACTGTAATGTCTGCACTTGTTGTATTGGAGCAGTGATAATAAAATTTAGATTTGATTGGATTTGATTTGACAGCACAGCACATTACAGTACAGTACATACAAGCACAGCACAGTACAGTTCAGCACACACCAGCAAAGTACATTTCAGTACACAACAGCACATCACATCATAATATACAACAGCACAGCACATTACAGTAAACAACAGCACTGTACAGCACAGTACAGTTCAATTCAGTATACAACAGCACAGCTCAGTACAGTACACAATAACACAGTACAGAACAGTACAGTTCAGTACACAACATCACAGTACACAACTACACAGCACAGTTTAGTACAGTACAGTTCAGTACCCAACAGCACAGCACAGTTCAGTACACAACAGTACAGCACAGTACAGTATAGTAAACAACAGCACAGTACAGTACAGTACACAACAGCACAGTACAGTACAGTTCAGTACACAACAGTACAGTACAGTTCAGTACACAACAACAAAGTACAGTACACTACAGTTCAGCACATCACAGCACAGTGCAGTGTAATACACAACAGCACAGTACAGTACAGTACAGTTCAGTACAGTACACAACATCACAGTACACAACAGCACAGCACAGTTTAGTACAGCACAGTTCAGTACACAACAGCACAGCACAGTTCAGTACACAACAGCACGGTACAATACAGCACAGTTCAGTACACAACAGCACAGCACAGTAAAGTACAGTACACAATAGCACAGTACAGTACAGTACAGTTCAGTACACAACAGCACAGTACAGTAGCGTAAGCAACAGCTCTGAATAGTACAGTTCAGTACACAACAGCAAAGCACAGAATATATTACAGTTCAGTACACAACAGCACAGAACAGTACAGTACACAACATCACAGCACATTACAGTACACAACAGCACATCACATCATAATACACAACAGCACAGTACAGTAAACAACAGCACTGTACAGCACAGTACAGTTCAATACAGTACATAATAGCACCGCACAGTACAGTACATTACACAATAGCACAGTACAGTACAGTACAGTTCAGAACAGTACACAACATCACAGTACACAACAGCACAGCACAGTTTAGTACAGCACAGTTCATTACACAACAGCAGAGCACAGTTCAGTACACAACAGCACGGTACAATACAGCACAGTTCAGTACACAACAGCACAGCACAGTAAAGTAAAGTACACAATAGCACAGTACAGTACAGTACAGTTCAGTACACAACAGCACAACACAGTACAGTTCAGTACACAACAGCACAGCACAGTTCAGTACACGTCAGCACAGTACAATACAGTACAGTTCAGTACACAACAGCACAGTACACAATAGCACAGTACAGTAAAGTTCAGTACACAACATTACAGTACACAACAGCACAGCACAGTTCAGTACACAACAGCACAGCACAGTACAGTACATTACAGTTCAGTTCACAACAGCACAGTACTTTACAGTACAGTTCAGTACACAACAGCACAGTACAGTTAAGTGCACAACAGCACAGTACAGTACAGTACACAACAGTACAGTACATTCCAGTACACAACAGCACATCACATCATAATATACAACAGCACAGCACATCACAGTACACAAAAGCACAGCACAATTTAGTACTGTACAGTTCAATACACAACAGCACAGCACAGTTCAGTACACAATATCACAGTACAATACAGCACGGTTCAGTACACAACAGCACAGCACAGTACAGTACAGTACAGTACACAACAGCACAGCACAGCACAGTTCAGTACACAACAGCACAGTACAATACAGTACAGTTCAGTACACAACAGCACAGTACAATACAGTACACAATAGCACAGTACAGTAGAGTACAGTTCAGTACACAACACAACAGCACAGCATTGTATAGTTCAGTACACAACAGAACAGCACAGTTCAGTACAAACAGGCACAGAACAGGACAGTACACAACAGCACAGCACATTACAGTACAGTACAGCACAGTAAAGTTCAGTACAAAACAGCACAGTACAGTTCAGCTCAGTACACAACAAAAAAAGCACAGCACAGTACAGTTCAGTACACAACAGCACAGTATAGTACAGTTCACAACAGCACAGTACAGAACAGTACAGGTCAGTACACAACAGCACAGTACAGTACAATCCACAAGAGCACAGTACAGTAGAATACAGATCAGTACACAACATCACAGTACAGTACAGTACACAATAGCACAGTACAGTACAGTTCAGTAAACAACAGCACAGCACAGTTCAGTACACAACAGCACAGCACAGTACAGTACATTACAGTTAAGTTCACAACAGCACAGTACTTTACAGTACAGTTCAGTACACAACAGCACAGCACAGTACAGTACAGATCAATAAACATCACAGTACAGTACAGTTCAGTACACAACAGCACAGTACAGTTCAGTACACAACAGCACATCACATTACAGTACAGTTCAGTACACAACAGCACAGTACAGTACAGTTCACAACAGCACAGTACAGAACAGTACAGGTCAGTACACAACAGCACAGTACAGTTCAATTCAGTACACAACAGCAGAGCACAGTACAGTACAGAATAGCACAGTACAGTAGAATACAGATCAGTACACAACATCACAGTACAGTACAGTACAAAATAGCACAGTACAGTACAGTTCAGTACACAACATCACAGTACACAACAGCACAGCACAGTTTGGTACACAACAGCAAAGTACAGTACAGTTCAGTACACAAAAACAAAGTACAGTACAGTTCAGTAAACAACAGCAGAGCACAGTTCAGTACACAACAGCACAGCACAGTTCAGTACATTACAGTTAAGTTCACAACAGCACAGTACTTTACAGTACAGTTCAGTACACAACAGCACAGCACAGTACAGTACAGATCAGTAAACATCACAGAACAGTACAGTTCAGTACACAACAGCACAGTACAGTTCAGTACACAACAGCACAGTACAGTAGCCTAAGCAACAGCACAGCATAGTACAGTTCAGTACACAACAGCACAGCACAGTTCAGTACACAACAGCACAGTACAGTTCAGTACACAACAGCAAATCACATTACAGTACAGTACAGTAATAAATAGCACAGTACAGTACAAAACAGTATAGTACAGTACAGTACAGCACGGTTCAGTACACAAGAGCACAGGACAGTACAATACACAATAGCACAGCACAGTACAGTACAGTACAGTTCAGTACACAACAGCAGAACACAGCACAGTTCAGTACACAACAGCACAGTACACAACAGCACAGTACAGTACAGTACAGGTCAGTACACAACAGCACAGTACAGTTCAGTACACAACAGCACAGTACCGTAAGCAACAGCACAGCATAGTACAGTTCAGTACACAACAGCACAGTACAGTACACAACAGCTGAGCACAGTACAGTTCAGTACACAACAGCACATTCCAGTACAGTAATAAACAGCACAGTACAGTTCAGTACAAAACAGTATAGTACAGTACAGTACAGCACGGTTCAGTACACAAGAGCACAGCACAGTACAGTACACAATAGCACAGTACAGTACAGTACAGTTCAGTACACAACATCACAGTACACAACTACACAGCACAGTTTAGTACAGTACAGTTCAGTACCCAACAGCACAGCACAGTTCAGTACACAACAGCACAGTACAATACAGCACGGTTCAGTACACAACAGCACATTACTGTACAGTACAGTACACAATACCACAGTACAGTACAGTACAGTTCACAACAGCAGAACACAGGACAGTTCAGTACACAACAGCAGAGAACAGCACAGTTCAGTACACAACAGCACAGTACAATACAGTACAGTTCAGTACACAACAGTACAGTACAGTACACAATAGCACAGTAAATTACAGTTCAGTACACAACATCACAGTACACAACAGCACAGCACAGTTCAGTACACAACAGCACAGTACATTACACTTCAGTACACAACAACAAAGTACAGAACAGTTCTGTAAACAACAGCAGAGCACAGTTCAGTACACAACAGCACAGCACAGTACAGTACATTACAGTTCAGTTCACAACAGCACAGTACTTTACAGTACAGTTCAGTACACAACAGCACAGCACAGTACAGTACAGTTCAGTAAACATCACGGTACAGTACAGTTCAGTACACAACAGCACAGTACACAACAGCACAGTACAGTAGTGTAAACAACAGCACAGTACAGTTCAGTTCAGTACACAACAGAACAGCACAGTTCAGTACACAACAGAACAGTACAGTACATTACACGTAAGCACAGAACAGTACAGTACACAACTGCACAGCACATTACAGTACAGTACAGTAATTAACAGCACAGTACAGTTCAGTACAAAACAGGATAGTACAGTTCAGTACAAAACAGCACAGTACAGTTCAGTTCAGTACACAACAGTACAGTACAGTTCAGTACACAACAGCACAGTACAGTAGCGTAAGCAACAGCACAGCATAGTACAGTTCAGTACACAACAGCAAAGCACAGTATATTACAGTTCAGTACACAACAGCACAGAACAGTACAGTACACAACAGCACATCACATTACAGTACAGTTCAGTACACAACAGCAAAGTAAAGCAAAGTACAGTTCAGTACACAACAGTACAGTACATTTCAGTACACAACAGCACATCACATCATAATATACAACAGCACAGCACATTACAGTAAACATCTGCACTGTACAGCAAAGTACAGTTCAATTCAGTACACAACAGCACAGCACAGTACAGTACAGTACACAATAGCACAGTACAGTACAGTACAGTTCAGTAAACAACATCACAGTACACAACAGCACAGCACAGTTTAGTACACAACAGCACAGTACAATACAGCACAGTATATTACAGCTCAGTACACAACGCACAGTACAGTTCAGTAAACAACAGCACACTACAGTACAGTTCAGTAAACAACTGCACAGTGCAGCACAGTACAGTTCAATTCAGTACACAACAGCACAGTACAGTACAGTTCAGTACACAGCAACAAAGTACAGTACAGTACAGTACAGTTCAGTACAGAACAGCACATAACAGTTCAGTACACAACAGCACAGCACAGTACAGTAAATTACATTTCAGTTCACAACAGCACAGTACTTTACAGTACAGTTCAGTACACAACAGCACAGCACAGTACAGTTCAGTAAACATCACAGTACAGTACAGTTAAGTACAAAACAGCACAGTACAGTACAGTACAATACACAACAGCACAGCAAAGTTCAATACACAACAGCACAGCACATTACAGTACAGTTCAGTACACAACAGCACATCACATCACAATACACAACAGCACAGCACAGTACAGTAAACAACAGAACTGTATAGCACAGTACAGTTCAATTCAGTACACGATAGCACAGCACAGCACAGTACAGTACAGTACACAATAGCACAGTACAGTACAGTACAGTTCAGTACACAACAGCACAGTATAGTACAGTTCAGTACAAAACAGCACAGCACAGTTCAGTACAAAACAGCACAGTACAATACAGTTCAGTTCAATTCAGTACACAACAGCAAAGCACAGTACAGTACATAACAGCACGGCACAGTACAGTTCAGTACACAACAACAAAGTACAGTACAGTACAGTACACTACAGTTCATCACAACACAGCACAGTACAGTTTAGTACACAACAGCACAGCACAGTACAGTACAGTACACAATAGCACAGTACAGTACAGTACAGTTCAGTACACAACAGCACAGTATAGTACAGTTCAGTACACAACATCACAGCACAGTTCAGTACAAAACAGCACAGTACAGTACAGTTCAGTACACAACAGCACAGTACAATACAGTTCAGTTCAATTCAGTACACAACAGCAAAGCACAGTACAGTACATAACAGCACGGCACAATACAGTTCAGTACACAACAACAAAGTACAGTACAGTACAGTACACTACAGTTCATCACAACACAGCACAGTACAGTTTAGTACATAACAGCACAGTACAGTACAGTTCAGTAAACAACAGCACAGTACAGTTCAGTACACAACAGCACAGTACAGTAGAGTTCAGTACACAACAGTACAGTACAGTTCAGTACACAACAGCACAGTACAGTTCAGTACACAACAGCACAGTACAGTAGCGTAAGCAACAGCACAGCACATTACAGTTCAGTACACAACAGCACAGTACAGCACAGTACAGTTCAGTACACAACAGCACAGTATAGTACAGTTCAGTACACAACAGCACAGCACAGTTCAGTAAAAAAACAGCACAGTACAGTACATTTCAGTACACAACAGCACAGTACAATACAGTTCAGTTCAATTCAGTACACAACAGCAAAGCACAGTACAGTACATAACAGCACGGCACAGTACAGTTCAGTACACAACAGCACAGTACAGTAGAGTTCAGTACACAACAGTACAGTACAGTTCAGTACACAACAGCACAGTACAGTTCAGTACACAACAGCACAGTACAGTAGCGTAAGCAACAGCACAGTACATTTCAGTTCAGTACACAACAGCACAGTAGAGTACAGTTCAGTACACAATAGCACAGAACAGTTCAGTACACAAAAGCACAGCACAGTTCAGTACAAAACAGCACAGTAAAGTTCAGTTCAGTACACAACATCACAGCACAGTACAATAAAGTTCAGTACAAAACAGCACAGTACAGTAAAGTTCAGTACATAACAGCAAAGTGCAGTACAGTTCAGTACACAACAGCACAGTACAGTTCAGTACACAACAGCACAGTAGAGCACAGTTCAGTACACAACAGCACAGTGGAGCACAGTTCAGTACACAACAGCATCGCACAGTACAGTCCATTACAGTTCAGTTCACAACAGCACAGTACTTTACAGTACAGTTCAGTACACAACAACACAGCACAGTACAATACAGTTCAGTAAACATCACAGTACAGTACAGTTCAGTACACGACAGCACAGAACAGTACAGTACACAACAGCACATTACATTATAGTACAGTTCAGTACACAACAGCAAAGTAAAGCAAAGTACAGTTCAGTACACAACAGTACAGTACATTTCAGTACACAACAGCACATCACATCATAATATACAACAGCACAGCACATTACAGTAAACATCTGCACTGTACAGCAAAGTACAGTTGAATTCAGTACACAACAGCACAGCACAGTACAGTACAGTACACAATAGCACAGTACAGTACAGTACAGTTCAGTAAACAACATCACAGTACACAACAGCACAGCACAGTTTAGTACACAACAGCACAGTACAATACAGCACAGTATATTACAGCTCAGTACACAACGCACAGTACAGTTCAGTAAACAACAGCACACTACAGTACAGTTCAGTAAACAACTGCACAGTGCAGCACAGTACAGTTCAATTCAGTACACAACAGCACAGTACAGTACAGTTCAGTACACAGCAACAAAGTACAGTACAGTACAGTACAGTTCAGTACAGAACAGCACATAACAGTTCAGTACACAACAGCACAGCACAGTACAGTAAATTACATTTCAGTTCACAACAGCACAGTACTTTACAGTACAGTTCAGTACACAACAGCACAGCACAGTACAGTTCAGTAAACATCACAGTACAGTACAGTTAAGTACAAAACAGCACAGTACAGCACAGCACATTACAGTACAGTTCAGTACACAACAGCACATCACATCACAATACACAACAGCACAGCACAGTACAGTAAACAACAGAACTGTATAGCACAGTACAGTTCAATTCAGTACACGATAGCACAGCACAGCACAGTACAGTACAGTACACAATAGCACAGTACAGTACAGTACAGTTCAGTACACAACAGCACAGTATAGTACAGTTCAGTACAAAACAGCACAGCACAGTTCAGTACAAAACAGCACAGTACAATACAGTTCAGTTCAATTCAGTACACAACAGCAAAGCACAGTACAGTACATAACAGCACGGCACAGTACAGTTCAGTACACAACAACAAAGTACAGTACAGTACAGTACACTACAGTTCATCACAACACAGCACAGTACAGTTTAGTACACAACAGCACAGCACAGTACAGTACAGTACACAATAGCACAGTACAGTACAGTACAGTTCAGTACACAACAGCACAGTATAGTACAGTTCAGTACACAACATCACAGCACAGTTCAGTACAAAACAGCACAGTACAGTACAGTTCAGTACACAACAGCACAGTACAATACAGTTCAGTTCAATTCAGTACACAACAACAAAGTACAGTACAGTACAGTACACTACAGTTCATCACAACACAGCACAGTACAGTTTAGTACACAACAGCACAGTACAGTAGAGTTCAGTACACAACAGTACAGTACAGTTCAGTAAACAACAGCACAGTACAGTTCAGTACACAACAGCACAGTACAGTAGAGTTCAGTACACAACAGTACAGTACAGTTCAGTACACAACAGCACAGTACAGTTCAGTACACAACAGCACAGTACAGTAGCGTAAGCAACAGCACAGCACATTACAGTTCAGTACACAACAGCACAGTACAGCACAGTACAGTTCAGTACACAACAGCACAGTATAGTACAGTTCAGTACACAACAGCACAGCACAGTTCAGTAAAAAACAGCACAGTACAGTACATTTCAGTACACAACAGCACAGTACAATACAGTTCAGTTCAATTCAGTACACAACAGCAAAGCACAGTACAGTACATAACAGCACGGCACAGTACAGTTCAGTACACAACAGCACAGTACAGTAGAGTTCAGTACACAACAGTACAGTACAGTTCAGTACACAACAGCACAGTACAGTTCAGTACACAACAGCACAGTACAGTAGCGTAAGCAACAGCACAGTACATTTCAGTTCAGTACACAACAGCACAGTAGAGTACAGTTCAGTACACAATAGCACAGAACAGTTCAGTACACAAAAGCACAGCACAGTTCAGTACAAAACAGCACAGTAAAGTTCAGTTCAGTACACAACATCACAGCACAGTACAATAAAGTTCAGTACAAAACAGCACAGTACAGTAAAGTTCAGTACATAACAGCAAAGTGCAGTACAGTTCAGTACACAACAGCACAGTACAGTTCAGTACACAACAGCACAGTAGAGCACAGTTCAGTACACAACAGCACAGTGGAGCACAGTTCAGTACACAACAGCATCGCACAGTACAGTCCATTACAGTTCAGTTCACAACAGCACAGTACTTTACAGTACAGTTCAGTACACAACAACACAGCACAGTACAATACAGTTCAGTAAACATCACAGTACAGTACAGTTCAGTACACGACAGCACAGAACAGTACAGTACACAACAGCACATCACATTACAGTACAGTTCAGTACACAACAGCAAAGTAAAGCAAAGTACAGTTCAGTACACAACAGTACAGTACATTTCAGTACACAACAGCACATCACATCATAATATACAACAGCACAGCACATTACAGTAAACATCTGCACTGTACAGCAAAGTACAGTTGAATTCAGTACACAACAGCACAGCACAGTACAGTACAGTACACAATAGCACAGTACAGTACAGTACAGTTCAGTAAACAACATCACAGTACACAACAGCACAGCACAGTTTAGTACACAACAGCACAGTACAATACAGCACAGTATATTACAGCTCAGTACACAACGCACAGTACAGTTCAGTAAACAACAGCACACTACAGTACAGTTCAGTAAACAACTGCACAGTGCAGCACAGTACAGTTCAATTCAGTACACAACAGCACAGTACAGTACAGTTCAGTACACAGCAACAAAGTACAGTAAAGTACAGTTCAGTACAGAACAGCACATAACAGTTCAGTACACAACAGCACAGCACAGTACAGTAAATTACATTTCAGTTCACAACAGCACAGTACTTTACAGTACAGTTCAGTACACAACAGCACAGCACAGTACAGTTCAGTAAACATCACAGTACAGTACAGTTAAGTACAAAACAGCACAGTACAGTACAGTACAATACACAACAGCACAGTACTGTTCAGTACACAACAGCACAGTACAGTAGAGTTCAGTACACAACAGTACAGTACAGTTCAGTACACAACAGCACAGTACAGTTCAGTACACAACAGCACAGTACAGTAGCGTAAGCAACAGCACAGCACATTACAGTTCAGTACACAACAGCACAGTACAGCACAGTACAGTTCAGTACACAACAGCACAGTATAGTACAGTTCAGTACACAACAGCACAGCACAGTTCAGTAAAAAACAGCACAGTAAAGTACATTTCAGTACACAACAGCACAGTACAATACAGTTCAGTTCAATTCAGTACACAACAGCAAAGCACAGTACAGTACATAACAGCACGGCACAGTACAGTTCAGTACACAACAGCAGAGTACAGTAGAGTTCAGTACACAACAGTACAGTACAGTTCAGTACACAACAGCACAGTACAGTTCAGTACACAACAGCACAGTACAGTAGCGTAAGCAACAGCACAGTACATTTCAGTTCAGTACACAACAGCACAGTAGAGTACAGTTCAGTACACAATAGCACAGAACAGTTCAGTACACAAAAGCACAGCACAGTTCAGTACAAAACAGCACAGTACAGTAAAGTTCAGTACATAACAGCAAAGTGCAGTACAGTTCAGTACACAACAGCACAGTACAGTTCAGTACACAACAGCACAGTAGAGCACAGTTCAGTACACAACAGCACAGTGGAGCACAGTTCAGTACACAACAGCATCGCACAGTACAGTCCATTACAGTTCAGTTCACAACAGCACAGTACTTTTACAGTACAGTTCAGTACACAACAACACAGCACAGTACAATACAGTTCAGTAAACATCACAGTACAGTACAGTTCAGTACACGACAGCACAGAACAGTACAGTACACAACAGCACATCACATTACAGTACAGTTCAGTACACAACAGCAAAGTAAAGCAAAGTACAGTTCAGTACACAACAGTACAGTACATTTCAGTACACAACAGCACATCACATCATAATATACAACAGCACAGCACATTACAGTAAACATCTGCACTGTACAGCAAAGTACAGTTGAATTCAGTACACAACAGCACAGCACAGTACAGTACAGTACACAATAGCACAGTACAGTACAGTACAGTTCAGTAAACAACATCACAGTACACAACAGCACAGCACAGTTTAGTACACAACAGCACAGTACAATACAGCACAGTATATTACAGCTCAGTACACAACGCACAGTACAGTTCAGTAAACAACAGCACACTACAGTACAGTTCAGTAAACAACTGCACAGTGCAGCACAGTACAGTTCAATTCAGTACACAACAGCACAGTACAGTACAGTTCAGTACACAGCAACAAAGTACAGTAAAGTACAGTTCAGTACAGAACAGCACATAACAGTTCAGTACACAACAGCACAGCACAATACAGTAAATTACATTTCAGTTCACAACAGCACAGTACTTTACAGTACAGTTCAGTACACAACAGCACAGCACAGTACAGTTCAGTAAACATCACAGTACAGTACAGTTAAGTACAAAACAGCACAGTACAGTACAGTACAATACACAACAGCACAGCAAAGTTCAATACACAACAGCACAGCACATTACAGTACAGTTCAGTACACAACAGCACATCACATCACAATACACAACAGCACAGCACAGTACAGTCAACAACAGAACTGTATAGCACAGTACAGTTCAATTCAGTACACGATAGCACAGCACAGCACAGTACAGTACAGTACACAATAGCACAGTACAGTACAGTACAGTTCAGTACACAACAGCACAGTATAGTACAGTTCAGTACAAAACAGCACAGCACAGTTCAGTACAAAATAGCACAGAACAATACAGTTCAGTTCAATTCAGTACACAACAGCAAAGCACAGTACAGTACATAACAGAACGGCACAGTACAGTTCAGTACACAACAACAAAGTACAGTACAGTACAGTACACTACAGTTCATCACAACACAGCACAGTACAGTTTAGTACACAACAGCACAGCACAGTACAGTACAGTACACAATAGCACAGTACAGTACAGTACAGTTCAGTACACAACAGCACAGTATAGTACAGTTCAGTACACAACAGCACAGCACAGTTCAGTACAAAACAGCGCAGTACAGTACAGTTCAGTACACAACAGCACAGTACAATACAGTTCAGTTCAATTCAGTACACAACAGCAAAGCACAGTACAGTACATAACAGCACGGCACAGTACAGTTCAGTACACAACAACAAAGTACAGTACAGTACAGTACACTACAGTTCATCACAACACAGCACAGTACAGTTTAGTACATAACAGCACAGTACAGTACAGTTCAGTAAACAACAGCACAGTACAGTTCAGTACACAACAGCACAGTACAGTAGAGTTCAGTACACAACAGTACAGTACAGTTCAGTACACAACAGCACAGTACAGTTCAGTACACAACAGCACAGTACAGTAGCGTAAGCAACAGCACAGCACATTACAGTTCAGTACACAACAGCACAGTACAGCACAGTACAGTTCAGTACACAACAGCACAGTATAGTACAGTTCAGTACACAACAGCACAGCACAGTTCAGTAAAAAACAGCACAGTACAGTACATTTCAGTACACAACAGCACAGTACAATACAGTTCAGTTCAATTCAGTACACAACAGCAAAGCACAGTACAGTACATAACAGCACGACACAGTACAGTTCAGTACACAACAACAAAGTACAGTACAGTACAGTACACTACAGTTCATCACAACACAGCACAGTACAGTGTAGTACACAACAGCACAGTACAGTACAGTTCAGTAAACAACAGCACAGTACAGTTCAGTACACAACAGCACAGTAGAGTTCAGTACACAACAGTACAGTACAGTTCAGTACACAACAGCACAGTACAGTTCAGTACACAACAGCACAGTACAGTAGCGTAAGCAACAGCACAGTACATTTCAGTTCAGTACACAACAGCACAGTAGAGTACAGTTCAGTACACAATAGCACAGAACAGTTCAGTACACAAAAGCACAGCACAGTTCAGTACAAAACAGCACAGTAAAGTTCAGTTCAGTACACAACATCACAGCACAGTACAATAAAGTTCAGTACAAAACAGCACAGTACAGTAAAGTTCAGTACATAACAGCAAAGTGCAGTACAGTTCAGTACACAACAGCACAGTACAGTTCAGTACACAACAGCACAGTAGAGCACAGTTCAGTACACAACAGCACAGTGGAGCACAGTTCAGTACACAACAGCATCGCACAGTACAGTCCATTACAGTTCAGTTCACAACAGCACAGTACTTTACAGTACAGTTCAGTACACAACAGCACAGCACAGTACAGTTCAGTAAACATCACAGTACAGTACAGTTAAGTACAAAACAGCACAGTACAGTACAGTACAATAAACAACAGCACAGCAAAGTTCAATACACAACAGCACAGCACATTACAGTACAGTTCAGTACACAACAGCACATCACATCACAATACACAACAGCACAGCACAGTACAGTAAACAACAGAACTGTATAGCACAGTACAGTTCAATTCAGTACACGATAGCACAGCACAGCACAGCACAGTACAGTACAGTACACAATAGCACAGTACAGTACAGTACAGTTCAGTACACAACAGCACAGTATAGTACAGTTCAGTACAAAACAGCACAGCACAGTTCAGTACAAAACAGCACAGTACAATACAGTTCAGTTCAATTCAGTACACAACAGCAAAGCACAGTACAGTACATAACAGCACGGCACAGTACAGTTCAGTACACAACAACAAAGTACAGTACAGTACAGTACACTACAGTTCATCACAACACAGCACAGTACAGTTTAGTACACAACAGCACAGCACAGTACAGTACAGTACACAATAGCACAGTACAGTACAGTACAGTTCAGTACACAACAGCACAGTATAGTACAGTTCAGTACACAACAGCACAGCACAGTTCAGTACAAAACAGCACAGTACAGTACAGTTCAGTACACAACAGCACAGTACAATACAGTTCAGTTCAATTCAGTACACAACAGCAAAGCACAGTACAGTACATAACAGCACGGCACAGTACAGTTCAGTACACAACAACAAAGTACAGTACAGTACAGTACACTACAGTTCATCACAACACAGCACAGTACAGTTTAGTACATAACAGCACAGTACAGTACAGTTCAGTAAACAACAGCACAGTACAGTTCAGTACACAACAGCACAGTACAGTAGAGTTCAGTACACAACAGTACAGTACAGTTCAGTACACAACAGCACAGTACAGTTCAGTACACAACAGCACAGTACAGTAGCGTAAGCAACAGCACAGCACATTACAGTTCAGTACACAACAGCACAGTACAGCACAGTACAGTTCAGTACACAACAGCACAGTATAGTACAGTTCAGTACACAACAGCACAGCACAGTTCAGTAAAAAACAGCACAGTACAGTACATTTCAGTACACAACAGCACAGTACAATACAGTTCAGTTCAATTCAGTACACAACAGCAAAGCACAGTACAGTACATAACAGCACGGCACAGTACAGTTCAGTACACAACAACAAAGTACAGTACAGTACAGTACACTACAGTTCATCACAACACAGCACAGTACAGTGTAGTACACAACAGCACAGTACAGTACAGTTCAGTAAACAACAGCACAGTACAGTTCAGTACACAACAGCACAGTACAGTAGAGTTCAGTACACAACAGTACAGTACAGTTCAGTACACAACAGCACAGTACAGTTCAGTACACAACAGCACAGTACAGTAGCGTAAGCAACAGCACAGTACATTTCAGTTCAGTACACAACAGCACAGTAGAGTACAGTTCAGTACACAATAGCACAGAACAGTTCAGTACACAAAAGCACAGCACAGTTCAGTACAAAACAGCACAGTAAAGTTCAGTTCAGTACACAACATCACAGCACAGTACAATAAAGTTCAGTACAAAACAGCACAGTACAGTAAAGTTCAGTACATAACAGCAAAGTGCAGTACAGTTCAGTACACAACAGCACAGTACAGTTCAGTACACAACAGCACAGTAGAGCACAGTTCAGTACACAACAGCACAGTGGAGCACAGTTCAGTACACAACAGCATCGCACAGTACAGTCCATTACAGTTCAGTTCACAACAGCACAGTACTTTACAGTACAGTTCAGTACACAACAACACAGCACAGTACAATACAGTTCAGTAAACATCACAGTACAGTACAGTTCAGTACACAACAGCATAGAACAGTACAGTACACAACAGCACATCACATTACAGTACAGTTCAGTACACAACAGCAAAGTAAAGCAAAGTACAGTTCAGTACACAACAGTACAGTACATTTCAGTACACAACAGCACATCACATCATAATATACAACAGCACAGCACATTACAGTAAACATCTGCACTGTACAGCAAAGTACAGTTGAATTCAGTACACAACAGCACAGCACAATACAGTACAGTACACAATAGCACAGTACAGTACAGTACAGTTCAGTAAACAACATCACAGTACACAACAGCACAGCACAGTTTAGTACACAACAGCACAGTACAATACAGCACAGTATATTACAGCTCAGTACACAACGCACAGTACAGTTCAGTAAACAACAGCACACTACAGTACAGTTCAGTAAACAACTGCACAGTGCAGCACAGTACAGTTCAATTCAGTACACAACAGCACAGTACAGTACAGTTCAGTACACAGCAACAAAGTACAGTACAGTACAGTTCAGTACAGAACAGCACATAACAGTTCAGTACACAACAGCACAGCACAGTACAGTAAATTACATTTCAGTTCACAACAGCACAGTACTTTACAGTACAGTTCAGTACACAACAGCACAGCACAGTACAGTTCAGTAAACATCACAGTACAGTACAGTTAAGTACAAAACAGCACAGTACAGTACAGTACAATACACAACAGCACAGCAAAGTTCAATACACAACAGCACAGCACATTACAGTACAGTTCAGTACACAACAGCACATCACATCACAATACACAACAGCACAGCACAGTACAGTAAACAACAGAACTGTATAGCACAGTACAGTTCAATTCAGTACACGATAGCACAGCACAGCACAGTACAGTACAGTACACAATAGCACAGTACAGTACAGTACAGTTCAGTACACAACAGCACAGTATAGTACAGTTCAGTACAAAACAGCACAGCACAGTTCAGTACAAAACAGCACAGTACAATACAGTTCAGTTCAATTCAGTACACAACAGCAAAGCACAGTACAGTACATAACAGCACGGCACAGTACAGTTCAGTACACAACAACAAAGTACAGTACAGTACAGTACACTACAGTTCATCACAACACAGCACAGTACAGTTTAGTACACAACAGCACAGCACAGTACAGTACAGTACACAATAGCACAGTACAGTACAGTACAGTTCAGTACACAACAGCACAGTATAGTACAGTTCAGTACACAACAGCACAGCACAGTTCAGTACAAAACAGCGCAGTACAGTACAGTTCAGTACACAACAGCACAGTACAATACAGTTCAGTTCAATTCAGTACACAACAGCAAAGCACAGTACAGTACATAACAGCACGGCACAGTACAGTTCAGTACACAACAACAAAGTACAGTACAGTACAGTACACTACAGTTCATCACAACACAGCACAGTACAGTTTAGTACATACCAGCACAGTACAGTACAGTTCAGTAAACAACAGCACAGTACAGTTCAGTACACAACAGCACAGTACAGTAGAGTTCAGTACACAACAGTACAGTACAGTTCAGTACACAACAGCACAGTACAGTTCAGTACACAACAGCACAGTACAGTAGCGTAAGCAACAGCACAGCACATTACAGTTCAGTACACAACAGCACAGTACAGCACAGTACAGTTCAGTACACAACAGCACAGTATAGTACAGTTCAGTACACAACAGCACAGCACAGTTCAGTAAAAAACAGCACAGTACAGTACATTTCAGTACACAACAGCACAGTACAATACAGTTCAGTTCAATTCAGTACACAACAGCAAAGCACAGTACAGTACATAACAGCACGGCACAGTACAGTTCAGTACACAACAACAAAGTACAGTACAGTACAGTACACTACAGTTCATCACAACACAGCACAGTACAGTGTAGTACACAACAGCACAGTACAGTACAGTTCAGTAAACAACAGCACAGTACAGTTCAGTACACAACAGCACAGTATAGTTCAGTACACAACAGTACAGTACAGTTCAGTACACAACAGCACAGTACAGTTCAGTACACAACAGCACAGTACAGTAGCGTAAGCAACAGCACAGTACATTTCAGTTCAGTACACAACAGCACAGTAGAGTACAGTTCAGTACACAATAGCACAGAACAGTTCAGTACACAAAAGCACAGCACAGTTCAGTACAAAACAGCACAGCACAGTACAATAAAGTTCAGTACAAAACAGCACAGTACAGTAAAGTTCAGTACATAACAGCAAAGTGCAGTACAGTTCAGTACACAACAGCACAGTACAGTTCAGTCCACAACAGCACAGTAGAGCACAGTTCAGTACACAACAGCACAGTGGAGCACAGTTCAGTACACAACAGCATCGCACAGTACAGTCCATTACAGTTCAGTTCACAACAGCACAGTACTTTACAGTACAGTTCAGTACACAACAACACAGCACAGTACAATACAGTTCAGTAAACATCACAGTACAGTACAGTTCAGTACACAACAGCACAGAACAGTACAGTACACAACAGCACATCACATTACAGTACAGTTCAGTACACAACAGCAAAGTAAAGCAAAGCACAGTTCAGTACACAACAGTACAGTACATTTCAGTACACAACAGCACATCACATCATAATATACAACAGCACAGCACATTACAGTAAACATCTGCACTGTACAGCAAAGTACAGTTGAATTCAGTACACAACAGCACAGCACAGTACAGTACAGTACACAATAGCACAGTACAGTACAGTACAGTTCAGTAAACAACATCACAGTACACAACAGCACAGCACAGTTTAGTACACAACAGCACAGTACAATACAGCACAGTATATTACAGCTCAGTACACAACGCACAGTACAGTTCAGTAAACAACAGCACACTACAGTACAGTTCAGTAAACAACTGCACAGTGCAGCACAGTACAGTTCAATTCAGTACACAACAGCACAGTACAGTACAGTTCAGTACACAGCAACAAAGTACAGTACAGTACAGTTCAGTACAGAACAGCACATAACAGTTCAGTACACAACAGCACAGCACAGTACAGTAAATTACATTTCAGTTCACAACAGCACAGTACTTTACAGTACAGTTCAGTACACAGCAGCACAGCACAGTACAGTTTAGTAAACATCACAGTACAGTACAGTTAAGTACAAAACAGCACAGTACAGTACAGTACAATACACAACAGCACAGCAAAGTTCAATACACAACAGCACAGCACATTACAGTACAGTTCAGTACACAACAGCACATCACATCACAATACACAACAGCACAGCACAGGACAGTAAACAACAGAACTGTATAGCACAGTACAGTTCAATTCAGTACACGATAGCACAGCACAGCACAGTACAGTACAGTACACAATAGCACAGTACAGTACAGTACAGTTCAGTACACAACAGCACAGTATAGTACAGTTCAGTACAAAACAGCACAGCACAGTTCAGTACAAAACAGCACAGTACAATACAGTTCAGTTCAATTCAGTACACAACAGCAAAGCACAGTACAGTACATAACAGCACGGCACAGTACAGTTCAGTACACAACAACAAAGTACAGTACAGTACAGTACACTACAGTTCATCACAACACAGCACAGTACAGTTTAGTACACAACAGCACAGCACAGTACAGTACAGTACACAATAGCACAGTACAGTACAGTACAGTTCAGTACACAACAGCACAGTATAGTACAGTTCAGTACACAACAGCACAGCACAGTTCAGTACAAAACAGCGCAGTACAGTACAGTTCAGTACACAACAGCACAGTACAATACAGTTCAGTTCAATTCAGTACACAACAGCAAAGCACAGTACAGTACATAACAGCACGGCACAGTACAGTTCAGTACACAACAACAAAGTACAGTACAGTACAGTACACTACAGTTCATCACAACACAGCACAGTACAGTTTAGTACATAACAGCACAGTACAGTACAGTTCAATAAACAACAGCACAGTACAGTTCAGTACACAACAGCACAGTACAGTAGAGTTCAGTACACAACAGTACAGTACAGTTCAGTACACAACAGCACAGTACAGTTCAGTACACAACAGCACAGTACAGTAGCGTAAGCAACAGCACAGCACATTACAGTTCAGTACACAACAGCACAGTACAGCACAGTACAGTTCAGTACACAACAGCACAGTATAGTACAGTTCAGTACACAACAGCACAGCACAGTTCAGTAAAAAACAGCACAGTACAGTACATTTCAGTACACAACAGCACAGTACAATACAGTTCAGTTCAATTCAGTACACAACAGCAAAGCACAGTACAGTACATAACAGCACGGCACAGTACAGTTCAGTACACAACAACAAAGTACAGTACAGTACAGTACACTACAGTTCATCACAACACAGCACAGTACAGTGTAGTACACAACAGCACAGTACAGTACAGTTCAGTAAACAACAGCACAGTACAGTTCAGTACACAACAGCACAGTATAGTTCAGTACACAACAGTACAGTACAGTTCAGTACACAACAGCACAGTACAGTTCAGTACACAACAGCACAGTACAGTAGCGTAAGCAACAGCACAGTACATTTCAGTTCAGTACACAACAGCACAGTAGAGTACAGTTCAGTACACAATAGCACAGAACAGTTCAGTACACAAAAGCACAGCACAGTTCAGTACAAAACAGCACAGTAAAGTTCAGTTCAGTACACAACATCACAGCACAGTACAATAAAGTTCAGTACAAAACAGCACAGTACAGTAAAGTTCAGTACATAACAGCAAAGTGCAGTACAGTTCAGTACACAACAGCACAGTACAGTTCAGTACACAACAGCACAGTAGAGCACAGTTCATTACACAACAGCACAGTGGAGCACAGTTCAGTACACAACAGCATCGCACAGTACAGTCCATTACAGTTCAGTTCACAACAGCACAGTACTTTACAGTACAGTTCAGTACACAACAACACAGCACAGTACAGTTCAGTAAACATCAGAGTACAGTACAGTTCAGTACACAACAGCACAGAATAGTACAGTACACAACAGCACATCACATTACAGTACAGTTCAGTACACAACAGCAAAGTAAAGCAAAGTACAGTTCAGTACACAACAGTACAGTACATTTCAGTACACAACAGCACATCACATCATAATATACAACAGCACAGCACATTACAGTAAACATCTGCACTGTACAGCAAAGTACAGTTCAATTCAGTACACAACAGCACAGCACAGTACAGTACAGTACACAATAGCACAGTACAGTACAGTACAGTTCAGTACACAACATCACAGTACACAACAGCACAGCACAGTTTAGTACACAACAGCACAGTACAATACAGCACAGTATATTACAGCTCAGTACACAACGCACAGTACAGTTCAGTAAACAACAGCACACTACAGTACAGTTCAGTAAACAACTGCACAGTGCAGCACAGTACAGTTCAATTCAGTACACAACAGCACAGTACAGTACAGTTTAGTACACAACAACAAAGTACAGTACAGTACAGTTCAGTACAGAACAGCACATAACAGTTCAGTACACAACAGCACAGCACAGTACAGTAAATTACATTTCAGTTCACAACAGCACAGTACTTTACAGTACAGTTCAGTACACAACAGCACAGCACAGTACAGTTCAGTAAACATCACAGTACAGTACAGTTAAGTACAAAACAGCAGAGTACAGTACAGTACAATACACGACAGCACAGCAAAGTTCAATACACAACAGCACAGCACAGTACAGTAAACAACAGAACTGTACAGCACAGTACAGTTCAATTCAGTACACGATAGCACAGCACAGCACAGTACAGTACAGTACACAATAGCACAGTACAGTACAGTACAGTTCAGTACACAACAGCACAGTATAGTACAGTTCAGTACACAACAGCACAGCACAGTTCAGTACAAAACAGCACAGTACAGTACAGTTCAGTACACAACAGCACAGAACAATACAGTTTAGTTCAATTCAGTACACAACAGCAAAGCACAGTACAGTACATAACAGCACGGCACAGTACAGTTCAGTACACAACAGTACAGTACATTTCAGTACACAACAGCACATCACATCATAATATACAACAGCACAGCACATAACAGTAAACATCTGCACTGTACAGCACAGTACAGTTCAATTCAGTACACAACAGCACAGCACAGTACAGTACAGTACACAATAGCACAGTACAGTACAGTACAGTTCAGTACACAACATCACAGTACACAACAGCACAGCACAGTTTAGTACACAACAGCACAGTACAATACAGCACAGTATATCACAGCTCAGTACACAACGCACAGTACAGTTCAGTAAACAACAGCACACTACAGTACAGTTCAGTAAACAACTGCACAGTGCAGCACAGTACAGTTCAATTCAGTACACAACAGCACAGTACAGTACAGTTCAGTACACAACAACAAAGTACAGTACAGTACAGTTCAGTACAGAACAGCACATAACAGTTCAGTTTACAACAGCACAGCACAGTACAGTAAATTACATTTCAGTTCACAACAGCACAGTACTTTACAGTACAGTTCAGTACACAACAGCACAGTACAGTTCAGTAAACATCACAGTACAGTACAGTTAAGTACAAAACAGCACAGTACAGTACAGTACAATACACAACAGCACAGCAAAGTTCAATACACAACAGCACAGCACATTACAGTACAGTTCAGTACACAACAGCACATCACATCACAATACACAACAGCACAGCACAGTACAGTAAACAACAGAACTGTACAGCACAGTACAGTTCAATTCAGTACACGATAGCACAGCACAGCACAGTACAGTACAGTACACAATAGCACAGTACAGTACAGTACAGTTCAGTACACAACAGCACAGTATAGTACAGTACAGTTCAGTACACAACAGCACAGTATAGTACAGTTCAGTACAAAACAGCACAGCACAGTTCAGTACAAAACAGCACTGTACAGTACAGTTCAGTACACAACAGCACAGTACAATACAGTTCAGTTCAATTCAGTACACAACAGCAAAGCACAGTACAGTACATAACAGCACGGCACAGTACAGTTCAGTACACAACAACAAAGTACAGTACAGTACAGTACACTACAGTTCATCACAACACAGCACAGTACAGTTTAGTACACAACAGCACAGCACAGTACAGTACAGTACACAATAGCACAGTACAGTACAGTACAGTTCAGTACACAACAGCACAGTATAGTACAGTTCAGTACACAACAGCAAAGCACAGTTCAGTACAAAACAGCACAGTACAGTACAGTTCAGTACACAACAGCACAGTACAATACAGTTCAGTTCAATTCAGTACACAACAGCAAAGCACAGTACAGTACATAACAGCACGGCACAGTACAGTTCAGTACACAACAACAAAGTACAGTACAGTACAGTACACTACAGTTCATCACAACACAGCACAGTACAGTTTAGTACATAACAGCACAGTACAGTACAGTTCAGTAAACAACAGCACAGTACAGTTCAGTACACAACAGCACAGTACAGTAGAGTTCAGTACACAACAGTACAGTACAGTTCAGTACACAACAGCACAGTACAGTTCAGTACACAACAGCACAGTACAGTAGCGTAAGCAACAGCACAGTACATTTCAGTTCAGTACACAACAGCACAGTAGAGTACAGTTCAGTACACAATAGCACAGAACAGTTCAGTACACAAAAGCACAGCACAGTTCAGTACAAAACAGCACAGTAAAGTTCAGTTCAGTACACAACATCACAGCACAGTACAATAAAGTTCAGTACAAAACAGCACAGTACAGTAAAGTTCAGTACATAACAGCAAAGTGCAGTACAGTTCAGTACACAACAGCACAGTACAGTTCAGTACACAACAGCACAGTAGAGCACAGTTCAGTACACAACAGCACAGTGGAGCACAGTTCAGTACACAACAGCATCGCACAGTACAGTCCATTACAGTTCAGTTCACAACAGCACAGTACTTTACAGTACAGTTCAGTACACAACAATACAGCACAGTACAATACAGTTCAGTAAACATCACAGTACAGTACAGTTCAGTACACAACAGCACAGTACAGTTCAGTACACAACAGCACAGTACAGTAGCATAAGCAACAGCACAGCATAGTACAGTTCAGTACACAACAGCAAAGCACAGTATATTACAGTGCAGTACACAACAGCACATCACATTACAGTACAGTTCAGTACACAACAGCAAAGTACAGCAAAGTACAGTTCAGTACACAACAGTACAGTACATTTCAGTACACAACAGCACATCACATCATAATATACAACAGCACAGCACATTACAGTAAACATCTGCACTGTACAGCACAGTACAGTTCAATTCAGTACACAACAGCACAGCACAGTACAGTACAGTACACAATAGCACAGTACAGTACAGTTCAGTTCAGTATACAACATCACAGTACACAACAGCACAGCACAGTTTAGTACACAACAGCACAGTACAATACAGCACAGTATATTACAGCTCAGTACACAACGCACAGTACAGTTCAGTAAACAACAGCACACTACAGTACAGTTCAGTAAACAACTGCACAGTGCAGCACAGTACAGTTCAATTCAGTACACAACAGCACAGTACAGTACAGTTCAGTACACAACAACAAAGTACAGTACAGTACAGTTCAGTACAGAACAGCACATAACAGTTCAGTACACAACAGCACAGCACAGTACAGTAAATTACATTTCAGTTCACAACAGCACAGTACTTTACAGTACAGTTCAGTACACAACAGCACAGCACAGTACAGTTCAGTAAACATCACAGTACAGTACAGTTAAGTACAAAACAGCACAGTACAGTACAGTACAATACACAACAGCACAGCAAAGTTCAATACACAACAGCACAGCACAGTACAGTAAACAACAGAACTGTACAGCACAGTACAGTTCAATTCAGTACACGATAGCACAGCACAGCACAGTACAGTACAGTACACAATAGCACAGTACAGTACAGTACAGTTCAGTACACAACAGCACAGTATAGTACAGTTCAGTACACAACAGCACAGCACAGTTCAGTACAAAACAGCACAGTACAGTACAGTTCAGTACACAACAGCACAGAACAATACAGTTCAGTTCAATTCAGTACACAACAGCAAAACACAGTACAGTACATAACAGCACGGCACAGTACAGTTCAGTACACAACAGTACAGTACATTTCAGTACACATCAGCACATCACATCATAATATACAACAGCACAGCACATAACAGTAAACATCTGCACTGTACAGCACAGTACAGTTCAATTCAGTACAAAACAGCACAGCACAGTACAGTACAGTACACAATAGCACAGTACAGTACAGTACAGTTCAGTACACAACATCACAGTACACAACAGCACAGCACAGTTTAGTACACAACAGCACAGTACAATACAGCACAGTATATTACAGCTCAGTACACAACGCACAGTACAGTTCAGTAAACAACAGCACACTACAGTACAGTTCAGTAAACAACTGCACAGTGCAGCACAGTACAGTTCAATTCAGTACACAACAGCACAGTACAGTACAGTTCAGTACACAACAACAAAGTACAGTACAGTACAGTTCAGTACAGAACAGCACATAACAGTTCAGTTTACAACAGCACAGCACAGTACATTAAATTACATTTCAGTTCACAACAGCACAGTACTTTACAGTACAGTTCAGTACACAACAGCACAGCACAGTACAGTTCAGTAAACATCACAGTACAGTACAGTTAAGTACAAAACAGCACAGTACAGTACAGTACAATACACAACAGCACAGCAAAGTTCAATACACAACAGCACAGCACATTACAGTACAGTTCAGTACACAACAGCACATCACATCACAATACACAACAGCACAGCACAGTACAGTAAACAACAGAACTGTACAGCACAGTACAGTTCAATTCAGTACACGATAGCACAGCACAGCACAGTACAGTACAGTACACAATAGCACAGTACAGTACAGTACAGTTCAGTACACAACAGCACAGTATAGTACAGTTCAGTACAAAACAGCACAGCACAGTTCAGTACAAAACAGCACAGTACAATACAGTTCAGTTCAATTCAGTACACAACAGCAAAGCACAGTACAGTACATAACAGCACGGCACAGTACAGTTCAGTACACAACAACAAAGTACAGTACAGTACAGTACACTACAGTTCATCACAACACAGCACAGTACAGTTTAGTACACAACAGCACAGCACAGTACAGTACAGTACAGTACACAATAGCACAGTACAGTACAGTACAGTTCAGTACACAACAGCACAGTATAGTACAGTTCAGTACACAACAGCAAAGCACAGTTCAGTACAAAACAGCACAGTACAGTACAGTTCAGTACACAACAGCACAGTACAATACAGTTCAGTTCAATTCAGTACACAACAGCAAAGCACAGTACAGTACATAACAGCACGGCACAGTACAGTTCAGTACACAACAACAAAGTACAGTACAGTACAGTACACTACAGTTCATCACAACACAGCACAGTACAGTTTAGTACATAACAGCACAGTACAGTACAGTTCAGTAAACAACAGCACAGTACAGTTCAGTACACAACAGCACAGTACAGTAGAGTTCAGTACACAACAATACAGTACAGTTCAGTACACAACAGCACAGTACAGTTCAGTACACAACAGCACAGTACAGTAGCGTAAGCAACAGCACAGTACATTTCAGTTCAGTACACAACAGCACAGTAGAGTACAGTTCAGTACACAATAGCACAGAACAGTTCAGTACACAAAAGCACAGCACAGTTCAGTACAAAACAGCACAGTAAAGTTCAGTTCAGTACACAACATCACAGCACAGTACAATAAAGTTCAGTACAAAACAGCACAGTACAGTAAAAGTTCAGTACATAACAGCAAAGTGCAGTACAGTTCAGTACACAACAGCACAGTACAGTTCAGTACACAACAGCACAGTAGAGCACAGTTCAGTACACAACAGCACAGTGGAGCACAGTTCAGTACACAACAGCATCGCACAGTACAGTCCATTACAGTTCAGTTCACAACAGCACAGTACTTTACAGTACAGTTCAGTACACAACAACACAGCACAGTACAATACAGTTCAGTAAACATCAGAGTACAGTACAGTTCAGTACACAACAGCACAGTACAGTTCAGTACACAACAGCACAGTACAGGAGCATAAGCAACAGCACAGCATAGTACAGCTCAGTACACAACAGCAAAGCACAGTATATTACAGTGCAGTACACAACAGCACAGAACAGTACAGTACACAACAGCACATCACATTACAGTACAGTTCAGTACACAACAGCAAAGTACAGCAAAGTACAGTTCAGTACACAACAGTACAGTACATTTCAGTACACAACAGCACATCACATCATAATATACAACAGCACAGCACATTACAGTAAACATCTGCACTGTACAGCACAGTACAGTTCAATTCAGTACACAACAGCACAGCACAGTACAGTACAGTACACAATAGCACAGTACAGTACAGTACAGTTCAGTACACAACATCACAGTACACAACAGCACAGCACAGTTTAGTACACAACAGCACAGTACAATACAGCACAGTATATTACAGCTCAGTACACAACGCACAGTACAGTTCAGTAAACAACTGCACAGTGCAGCACAGTACAGTTCAATTCAGTACACAACAGCACAGTACAGTACAGTTCAGTACACAACAACAAAGTACAGTACAGTACAGTTCAGTACAGAACAGCACATAACAGTTCAGTACACAACAGCACAGCACAGTACAGTAAATTACATTTCAGTTCACAACACCACAGTACTTTACAGTACAGTTCAGTACACAACAGCACAGCACAGTACAGTTCAGTAAACATCACAGTACAGTACAGTTAAGTACAAAACAGCACAGTACAGTACAGTACAATACACAACAGCACAGCAAAGTTCAATACACAACAGCACAGCACATTACAGTACAGTTCAGTACACAACAGCACATCACATCACAATACACAACAGCACAGCACAGTACATTAAACAACAGAACTGTACAGCACAGTACAGTTCAATTCAGTACACGATAGCACAGCACAGCACAGTACAGTACAGTACACAATAGCACAGTACAGTACAGTACAGTTCAGTACACAACAGCACAGTATAGTACAGTTCAGTACAAAACAGCACAGCACAGTTCAGTACAAAACAGCACAGTACAATACAGTTCAGTTCAATTCAGTACACAACAGCAAAGCACAGTACAGTACATAACAGCACGGCACAGTACAGTTCAGTACACAACAACAAAGTACAGTACAGTACAGTACACTACAGTTCATCACAACACAGCACAGTACAGTTTAGTACACAACAGCACAGCACAGTACAGTACAGTACACAATAGCACAGTACAGTACAGTACAGTTCAGTACACAACAGCACAGTATAGTACAGTTCAGTACACAACAGCACAGCACAGTTCAGTACAAAACAGCACAGTACAGTACAGTTCAGTACACAACAGCACAGTACAATACAGTTCAGTTAAATTCAGTACACAACAGCAAAGCACAGTACAGTACATAACAGCACGGCACAGTACAGTTCAGTACACAACAACAAAGTACAGTTCAGTACACAACAGCACAGTACAGTAGCGTAAGCAACAGCACAGCACATTACAGTTCAGTACACAACAGCACAGTACAGCACAGTACAGTTCAGTACACAACAGCAAAGTATAGTACAGTTCAGTACACAACAGCACAGCACAGTTCAGTAAAAAACAGCACAGTACAGTACATTTCAGTACACAACAGCACAGTACAATACAGTTCAGTTCAATTCAGTACACAACAGCAAAGCACAGTACAGTACATAACAGCACGGCACAGTACAGTTCAGTACACAACAACAAAGTACAGTACAGTACAGTACACTACAGTTCATCACAACACAGCACAGTACAGTGTAGTACACAACAGCACAGTACAGTACAGTTCAGTAAACAACAGCACAGTACAGTTCAGTACACAACAGCACAGTACAGTATAGTTCAGTACACAACAGTACAGTACAGTTCAGTACACAACAGCACAGTACAGTTCAGTACACAACAGCAAAGCACAGTACAGTACATAACAGCACGGCACAGTACAGTTCAGTACACAACAACAAAGTACAGTTCAGTACACAACAGCACAGTACAGTAGCGTAAGCAACAGCACAGCACATTACAGTTCAGTACACAACAACACAGTACAGCACAGTACAGTTCAGTACACAACAGCAAAGTATAGTACAGTTCAGTACACAACAGCACAGCACAGTTCAGTAAAAAACAGCACAGTACAGTAAATTTCAGTACACAACAGCACAGTACAATACAGTTCAGTTCAATTCAGTACACAACAGCAAAGCACAGTACAGTACATAACAGCACGGCACAGTACAGTTCAGTACACAACAACAAAGTACAGTACAGTACAGTACACTACAGTTCATCACAACACAGCACAGTACAGTGTAGTACACAACAGCACAGTACAGTACAGTTCAGTAAACAACAGCACAGTACAGTTCAGTACACAACAGCACAGTACAGTACAGTTCAGTACACAACAGTACAGTACAGTTCAGAACACAACAGCACAGTACAGTTCAGTACACAACAGCAAAGCACAGTACAGTACATAACAGCACGGCACAGTACAGTTCAGTACACAACAACAAAGTACAGTTCAGTACACAACAGCACAGTACAGTAGCGTAAGCAACAGCACAGCACATTACAGTTCAGTACACAACAGCACAGTACAGCACAGTACAGTTCAGTACACAACAGCAAAGTATAGTACAGTTCAGTACACAACAGCACAGCACAGTTCAGTAAAAAACAGCACAGTACAGTAAATTTCAGTACACAACAGCACAGTACAATACAGTTCAGTTCAATTCAGTACACAACAGCAAAGCACAGTACAGTACATAACAGCACGGCACAGTACAGTTCAGTACACAACAACAAAGTACAGTACAGTACAGTACACTACAGTTCATCACAACACAGCACAGTACAGTGTAGTACACAACAGCACAGTACAGTACAGTTCAGTAAACAACAGCACAGTACAGTTCAGTACACAACAGCACAGTACAGTAGAGTTCAGTACACAACAGTACAGTACAGTTCAGTACACAACAGCACAGTACAGTTCAGTACACAACAGCACAGTACAGTAGCGTAAGCAACAGCACAGTACATTTCAGTTCCAGTACACAACAGCACAGTAGAGTACAGTTCAGTACACAATAGCACAGAACAGTTCAGTACACAAAAGCACAGCACAGTTCAGTACAAAACAGCACAGTAAAGTTCAGTTCAGTACACAACATCACAGCACAGTACAATAAAGTTCAGTACAAAACAGCACAGTACAGTAAAGTTCAGTACATAACAGCAAAGTGCAGTACAGTTCAGTACACAACAGCACAGTACAGTTCAGTACACAACAGCACAGTAGAGCACAGTTCAGTACACAACAGCACAGTGGAGCACAGTTCAGTACACAACAGCATCGCACAGTACAGTCCATTACAGTTCAGTTCACAACAGCACAGTTCTTTACAGTACAGTTCAGTACACAACAACACAGCACAGTACAATACAGTTCAGTAAACATCACAGTACAGTACAGTTCAGTACACAACAGCACAGTACAGTTCAGTACACAACAGCACAGTACAGTAGCGTAAGCAACAGCACAGCATAGTACAGTTCAGTACACAACAGCAAAGCACAGTATATTACAGTTCAGTACACAACAGCACAGAACAGTACAGTACACAACAGCACATCACATTACAGTACAGTTCAGTACACAACAGCAAAGTAAAGCAAAGTACAGTTCAGTACACAACAGTACAGTACATTTCAGTACACAACAGCACATCACATCATAATATACAACAGCACAGCACATTACAGTAAACATCTGCACTGTACAGCAAAGTACAGTTCAATTCAGTACACAACAGCACAGCACAGTACAGTACAGTACACAATAGCACAGTACAGTACAGTACAGTTCAGTACACAACATCACAGTACACAACAGCACAGCACAGTTTAGTACACAACAGCACAGTACAATACAGCACAGTATATTACAGCTCAGTACACAACGCACAGTACAGTTCAGTAAACAACAGCACACTACAGTACAGTTCAGTAAACAACTGCACAGTGCAGCACAGTACAGTTCAATTCAGTACACAACAGCACAGTACAGTACAGTTCAGTACACAACAAAAAAGTAAAGTACAGTACAGTTCAGTACAGAACAGCACATAACAGTTCAGTACACAACAGCACAGCACAGTACAGTAAATTACATTTCAGTTCACAACAGCACAGTACTTTACAGTACAGTTCAGTACACAACAGCACAGCACAGTGCAGTTCTGTAAACATCACAGTACAGTACAGTTAAGTACAAAACAGCACAGTACAGTACAGTACAATAAACAACAGCACAGCAAAGTTCAATACACAACAGCACAGCACAGTACAGTAAACAACAGAACTGTACAGCACAGTACAGTTCAATTCAGTACACGATAGCACAGCACAGCACAGTACAGTACAGTACACAATAGCACAGTACAGTACAGTACAGTTCAGTACACAACAGCACAGTATAGTACAGTTCAGTACACAACAGCACAGCACAGTTCAGTACAAAACAGCACAGTACAGTACAGTTCAGTACACAACAGCACAGAACAATACAGTTCAGTTCAATTCAGTACACAACAGCAAAGCACAGTACAGTACATAACAGCACGGCACAGTACAGTTCAGTACACAACAGTACAGTACATTTCAGTACACAACAGCACATCACATCATAATATACAACAGCACAGCACATAACAGTAAACATCTGCACTGTACAGCACAGTACAGTTCAATTCAGTACACAACAGCACAGCACAGTACAGTACAGTACACAATAGCACAGTACAGTACAGTACAGTTCAGTACACAACATCACAGTACACAACAGCACAGCACAGTTTAGTACACAACAGCACAGTACAATACAGCACAGTATATTACAGCTCAGTACACAACGCACAGTACAGTTCAGTAAACAACAGCACACTACAGTACAGTTCAGTAAACAACTGCACAGTGCAGCACAGTACAGTTCAATTCAGTACATAACAGCACAGTACAGTACATTTCAGTACACAACAACAAAGTACAGTACAGTACAGTTCAGTACAGAACAGCACATAACAGTTCAGTTTACAACAGCACAGCACAGTACAGTAAATTACATTTCAGTTCACAACAGCACAGTACTTTACAGTACAGTTCAGTACACAACAGCACAGCACAGTACAGTTAAGTAAACATCACAGTACAGTACAGTTAAGTACAAAACAGCACAGTACAGTACAGTACAATACACAACAGCACAGCAAAGTTCAATACACAACAGCACAGCACATTACAGTACAGTTCAGTACACAACAGCACATCACATCACAATACACAACAGCACAGCAAAGTACAGTGAACAACAGAACTGTACAGCACAGTACAGTTCAATTCAGTACACGATAGCACAGCACAGCACAGTACAGTACAGTACACAATAGCACAGTACAGTACAGTACAGTTCAGTACACAACAGCACAGTATAGTACAGTTCAGTACAAAACAGCACAGCACAGTTCAGTACAAAACAGCACAGTACAGTACAGTTCAGTACACAACAGCACAGTACAATACAGTTCAGTTCAATTCAGTACACAACAGCAAAGCACAGTACAGTACATAACAGCACGGCACAGTACAGTTCAGTACACAACAACAAAGTACAGTGCAGTACAGTACACTACAGTTCATCACAACACAGCACAGTACAGTTTAGTACACAACAGCACAGCACAGTACAGTACAGTACACAATAGCACAGTACAGTACAGTACAGTTCAGTACACAACAGCACAGTATAGTACAGTTCAGTACACAACAGCAAAGCACAGTTCAGTACAAAACAGCACAGTACAGTACAGTTCAGTACACAACAGCACAGTACAGTAGCATAAGCAACAGCACAGCATAGTACAGCTCAGTACACAACAGCAAAGCACAGTATATTACAGTGCAGTACACAACAGCACAGAACAGTACAGTACACAACAGCACATCACATTACAGTACAGTTCAGTACACAACAGTACAGTACATTTCAGTACACAACAGCACATCACATCATAATATACAACAGCACAGCACATTACAGTAAACATCTGCACTGTACAGCACAGTACAGTTCAATTCAGTACACAACAGCACAGCACAGTACAGTACAGTACACAATAGCACAGTACAGTACAGTACAGTTCAGTACACAACATCACAGTACACAACAGCACAGCACAGTTTAGTACACATTAGCACAGTACAATACAGCACAGTATATTACAGCTCAGTACACAACGCACAGTACAGTTCAGTAAACAACAGCACACTACAGTACAGTTCAGTAAACAACTGCACAGTGCAGCACAGTACAGTTCAATTCAGTACACAATAGCACAGTACAGTACAGTTCAGTACACAACAACAAAGTACAGTACAGTACAGTTCAGTACAGAACAGCACATAACAGTTCAGTACACAACAGCACAGCACAGTACAGTAAATTACATTTCAGTTCACAACAGCACAGTACTTTACAGTACAGTTCAGTACACAACAGCACAGCACAGTACAGTTCAGTAAACATCACAGTACAGTACAGTTAAGTACAAAACAGCACAGTACAGTACAGTACAATACACAACAGCACAGCAAAGTTCAATACACAACAGCACAGCACATTACAGTACAGTTCAGTACACAACAGCACATCACATCACAATACACAACAGCACAGCACAGTACAGTAAACAACAGAACTGCACAGCACAGTACAGTTCAATTCAGTACACGATAGCACAGCACAGCACAGTACAGTACAGTACACAATAGCACAGTACAGTACAGTACAGTTCAGTACACAACATCACAGTACACAACAGCAGAGCACAGTTTAGTACACAACAGCACAGTACAATACAGCACAGTATATTACAGCTCAGTACACAACACACAGTACAGTTCAGTAAACAACAGCACACTACAGTACAGTTCAGTAAACAACTGCACAGTGCAGCAGAGTACAGTTAAATTCAGTACACAACAGCACAGTACAGTACAGTTCAGTACACAACAACAAAGTACAGTACTTTACAGTACAGTTCAGTACACAACAGCACAGCACAGTACAGTACATTACATTTCAGTTCACAACAGCACAGTACTTTACAGTACAGTTCAGTACACAACAGCACAGACCAGTACAGTTCAGTAAACATCAAAGTACAGTACAGTACAATACACAACAGCACAGCACAGCTCAATACACAACAGCACAGTACAGCACAGTTCAGTACACAACAGCACATCACATCCCAATACACAACAGCACAGCACAGTACAGTAAACAACAGAACTGTACAGCACAGTACAGTTCAATTCAGTACACGATAGCACAGCAGAGCACAGTACAGTAGAGTACACAATAGCAGAGTACAGTACAGTACAGTTCAGTACACAACATCACAGTACACAACAGCACAGCACAGTTTAGTACAGTACAGTTTAGTACACAACAGCACAGTACAATACAGCACAGTTCACAATAGCACAGTACAGTACAGTACAGTTCAGTACACAACAGCACAACACAGTACAGCTCAGTACACAACCGCACAGCACAGTTCAGTACACAACAGCACTGTACAATACAGTAAAGTTCAGTACACAACAGCTCAGTACAGTACACAATAGCACAGTACAGTACAGTACAGTTCAGAACACAACATCCCAGCACACAACAGCACAGTTTAGTACAGCACAGTTCAGTACATAACAGTACAGTATATTACAGCTCAGTACACAACAGCACAGTACAGTTCAGTACACAACAGCAGAGTACAGTACAGTTCAGTAAACAACACACAGTACAGTACAGTTCAGTAAACAACAGCACAGTGCAGCACAGTACAGTTCAATTCATTACACAACAGCACAGTACATAACAATCAATCAATCAATTTTATTTTATATAGCCCTTCTTACATCAGCTAATATCTCGAAGTGCTGTACAGAAAACATAACAGCACGGCACAGTACAGTGCAGCACATAACAGCACAGTACAGTATAGTACAGTTCAGTACACAACAGCAAAGTACAATATAGTACAGTTCAGTACACAAAATCAAAGTACAGCACAGTACAGTTCAGAACACAACAGTATAGTATATTTCAGTACACAACAGTACATCACATCACAATACACAACAGCACAGTACAGTTCAGTAAACAACAGCACTGTACAGCACAGTACAGTTCAATTCAGTACACAACAGCAGAGAACAGTTCAGTACAAAAAATCACATCACATCACAATACACAACAGCACATTACAGTTCAGTAAACAACAGCACTATACAGCACAGTACAGTTCAGTACACAACATCCAGGTACACAACAGCACAGCACAGCACAGTACACAACAGCAAAGCACAGTACAGTACAGTTCAGTACACAACAGCACAGTACAGTACAGTTTAGTTGAGTACACAACAGTACAGTATATTACAGCTCAGTACACAACAGTACAGTATATTACAGCTCAGTACACAACAGCACAGTACAGTTCAGTACACAACAGCACAGTACAGTACAGTTCAGTAAACAACAGCACTGTACAGCACAGTACAGTTCAATTCAGTACACAACAGCACAGAACAGTTCAGTACACAACAGTACAGTACATTTCAGTACACAACAGCACATCACAGCACAGTACACAACAGAACAGCACAGAGCTCTATCATATTATCCAGGTCTGTGCCCAAACAGTTTGAGCTTCTACTTCTAAAAATCCACCTTTCCAGAAATAAGTCTCTCACTGTTTCTGCTTGCTACAGACCCCCCTCAGACCGCAGTTGTGCCCTGGACACCATATGTGAATTGATTGCCCCCTCCATCTTTCCTCAGAGTTCGTACTGCTTGGTGACCTAAACTGGGATATGCTTAACACCCCGGCCGTCCTACAATCTAAACTAGATGCCCTCAATCTCACACAAATTATCAAGGAACCTACCAGGTACAACCCTAAATCCGTAAACATTGGCACCCTCATAGATATCATCCTGACTAATTTACCCTCTAAATACACCTCCGATGTCTTCAACCAGGATCTCAGCGATCACTGCCTCATTGCCTGCGTCCGTAATGGGTCCGCGGTCAAACGACCACCCCTCATCACTGTCAAACGCTCCCTAAAACACTTTAGCGAGCAAGCCTTTCTAATTGACCTGGCCCGGGTATCCTGGATGGATATTGACCTCATTCCGTCAGTAGGGGATGCCTGGTTGTTCTTTAAAAGTGCTTTCATCTCCATCTTAAATAAGCATGCCCCATTCAAAAAATTCAGAACTAAGAACAGATATAGCCCCGGTTCACCCCAGACTTGACTGCCCTTGACCAGCACAAAAACATCCTGTGACGTACTGCATTAGCATCGAACAGCCCCCGCGATATGCAACTTTTCAGGGAAGTCAGGAACCAATATACACAATCAGTTAGGAAAGCAAAGGCTAGCTTTTTCAAACAGAAATGTGCATCCTGTAGCACTAACTCCAAAAAGTTTTGAGACACTGTAAAGTCCATGGAGAATAAGAGCACCTCCTCCCAGCTGCCCACTGCACTGAGGCTAGGAAATTTCAACAAGCATTTTGCTACGGCTGGCCATGCTTTCCACCTGGCTACCCCTACCCCGGCCACCAGCTCTGCACCCTCCGCTGCAACTTGCCCATGCCCCCCCCCCCCGCTTCTCCTTCACCCAAATTCAGACAGATGATGTTCTGAAAGAGCTGCAAAATCTGGACCCCTACAAATCAGCTGGGCTAGACAATCTGGACCCTTTCTTTCTAAAATTGGCTGCCGAAATTGTCGCAACCCCTATTACTAGCCTCTCTTTCGTATCGTCTGAGATCCCCAGAGATTGGAAAGCTGCTGCGGTCATCTCCCTCTTCAAAGGGGGTGACACTCTAGATTCAAACTGTTACAGACCTATATCCATCCTGCCCTGCCTTTCGAAAGTATTTGAAAGCCAAATTAACAAACAGATCACCGACCATTTCGAATCCCACCGTACCTTCTTCCCTATGCAATCTGGTTTCCGAGCTGGTCATGGGTGCACCTCAGCCACGCTCAAGGTCCTAAACGATATTATAACCGCAATCGATAAAAGACAGTACTGTGCAGCCGTCTTCATCGACCTGGCCTAGGCTTTCGACTCTGTCAATAACCGCATTCTTATTGGCAGACTAAACAGCCTTGGTTTCTTAAATCACTGCCCCTCCTGGTTCACCAACTACTTCTCAGATAGAATTCAATGTGTCAAATCGGAGGGCCTGTTGTCTGGACCTCTGGCAGTCTCTATGGGGGTGCCACAGGGTTCAATTCTCGGGCCGACTCTATTCTCTGTGTATATCAATGATGTCGCTCTTGCTGCTGGTGACTCTCAGATCCACCTCTACGCAGACGACACCATTTTGTATACATCTGGCCCTTCATTGGACACTGTGTTAACAAACCTCCAAACGAGCTTCAATGCCATACAACACTCCTTCCGTAGCCTCCAACTGCTCTTAAACGCTAGTAAAACTAAATGCATGCTCTTCAATCGAACGCTGCTTGCACCCGCCCGCCCGACTAGAATCACTACTCTTAGAAGTTGTGGACAACTACAAATACCTAGGTGTCTTGTTAGACAGTAAACTCTCCTTCCAGACTCACATTAAGCATCTCCAGTCCAAAGTTAAATCTAGAATCGGCTTCCTATTTCGCAACAAAGCCTCCTTCACTCATGCTGCCAAACATGCCCTCGTAAAACTGACTATCCTACCGATCCTTGACTTCGCCGATGTCATTTACAAAATAGCCTCCAACACTCTACTCAGCAAATTGGATGTAGTCTATCACAGTGCCATCCGTTTTGTCACCAAAGCCCCATATACTACCCACCATTGTGACCTGTACGCTCTCGTTGGCTTGCCCTCACTACATATTCGTCGCCAAACCCACTGGCTCCAGGTCATCTATAAATCACTGCTAGGCAAATCCCCGCCTTATCTTAGCCCATTGGTCACCATAGCAACACCCACCCGCAGTATGCGCTCCAGCAGGTATATCTCACTGGTCATTCCCAAAGCCAACACCTCCTTTGGCCGCCATTCCTTCCAGTTCTCTGCTGCCAATGACTGGAAAAAATTGCAAAAATCTCTGAAGCTGGAGATTCTTATCTTCCTCACTAACTTTAAGCATCAGTTGTCAGAGCAGCTTACCGATCACTGCACCTGTACACAGCCCATCTGTAATTAGCCCACCCAACTACCTCATCCCCATATTGTTATTTATTTTGCTCATTTGCACACCAGTGTCTCTATTTGGACATCATCTTCTGCACATCTATCACTCCAGTGTTAATACTAAATTGTAATTATTTTGCACTATGGCCTATTTATTGCCTTACCTCCATAACTTACTACATTTGCACACACTCTATATAGATTTTCTATTGTGTTATTGACTGTACGTTTTGTTTATCCCATATGTAACTCTGTGTTGTTGTTGTTTTTATCGCACTGCTTTGCTTTATCTTGGCCAGGTCGCAGTTGTAAATGAGAACTTGTTCTCAACTGGCTTACCTGGTGAAATAAAATAAATAAATAAATAGTACAGTACAGGTCAGGTCAGTACACAGCAGCACAGTACAGTACAGTTCAGCACAGTATAGTACAGTTCAGTAATCAACAGCACAGTACACCACAGTTGAGTACACAACAGCACAGTACAGTACAGTACACAACAGCACAACACAGTACAGTACAGTACACAACAGCACAGTACAATACAGCACGGTTCAGTACACAACAGCACAGTACAAATCAAATCAAATCAAATCAAATCAAATCAAATTTTATTGGTCACATGCGCCGAATACAACAGGTGCAGACATTACAGTGAAATGCTTACTTACAGCCCTTAACCAACAGTGCATTTATTTTAAACAAAAAAGTAAGAATAAAACAACAACAAAAAAGTGTTGAGAAAAAAAGAGCAGAAGTAAAATAAAGTGACAGTAGGGAGGCTATATATACAGTAAAATAAAGTGACAGTAGGGAGGCTATATATACAGGGGGGTACCGTTGCATAGTCAATGTGCGGGGGGCACCGACTAGTTGAGGTAGTTGAGGTAATATGTACATATGGGTAGAGTTAAAGTGACTATGCATAAATACTTAACAGAGTAGCAGCAGCGTAAAAGGATGGGGTGGGGGGGGGCAGTGCAAATAGTCCGGGTAGCCATGATTAGCTGTTCAGGAGTCTTATGGCTTGGGGGTAGAAGCTGTTGAGAAGTCTTTTGGACCTAGACTTGGCACTCCGGTACCGCTTGCCGTGCGGTAGCAGAGAGAACAGTCTATGACTAGGGTGGCTGGAGTCTTTGACAATTTTGAGGGCCTTCCTCTGACACCGCCTGGTATAGAGGTCCTGGATGGCAGGGAGCTTTGCCCCAGTGATGTACCGGGCCGTACGCACTACCCTCTGTAGTGCCTTGCGGTCAGAGGCCAAGCAGTTGCCATACCAGGCGGTGATGCAACCAGTCAGGATGCTCTCGATGGTGCAGCTGTAGAATTTTTTGAGGATCTGAGGACCCATGCCAAATCTTTTTAGTCTCCTGAGGGGGAATAGGCTTTGTTGTGCCCTCTTCACGACTGTCTTGGTGTGTTTGGACCATGATAGTTCGTTGGTGATGTGGACACCAAGGAACTTGAAGCTCTCAACCTGTTCCACTACAGCCCCGTCGATGAGAATGGGGGCGTGCTCAGTCCTCTTTTTTTTCCTGTAGTCCACAATCATCTCCTTTGTCTTGGTCACGTTGAGGGAGAGGTTGTTGTCCTGGCACCACACGGCCAGATCTCTGACCTCCTCCCTATAGGCTGTCTCATCGTTGTCGGTGATCAGGCCTACCACTGTTGTGTCGTCGGCAAACTTAATGATGGTGTTGGAGTCGTGCCTGGCCATGCAGTCATGGGTGAACAGAGAGTACAGGAGGGGACTGAGCACGCACCCCTGAGGGGCCCCCGTGTTGAGGATCAGTGTGGCAGATGTGTTGTTACCTACCCTTACCACCTGGGGGAGGCCCGTCAGGAAGTCCAGGATCCAGTTGCAGAGGGAGGTGTTTAGTCCCAGGATCCTTAGCTTAGTGATGAGCTTAGAGGGCACTATGGTGTTGAATGCTGAGCTGTAGTCAATGAATAGCATTCTCACGTAGGTGTTCCTCTTGTCCAGGTGGGAAAGGGCAGTGTGGAGTGCGATAGAGATTGCATCATCTGTGGATCTGTTGGGGCGGTATGCAAATTGGAGTGGGTCTAGGGTTTCTGGGATTATGCTGTTGATGTGAGCCATGACCAGTCTTTCAAAGCACTTCATGGCTACAGACGTCAGTGCTACGGGTCGGTAGTCATTTAGGCAGGTTATCTTAGAGTTCTTTGGCACAGGGACTATGGTGGTCTGCTTGAAACATGTTGGTATTACAGACTCAGTCAGGGACATGTTGAAAATGTCAGTGAAGACACTTGCCAGTTGGTCAGCACATGCTCGGAGTACACGTCCTGGTAATCCGTCTGGCCCTGCGGCCTTGTGAATGTTGACCTGCTTAAAAGTCTTACTCACATCGGCTACGGAGAGCGTGATCACATAGTCGTCCGGGAACAGCTGGTGCTCTCATGCATGCTTCAGTGTTGCTTGCCTCGAAGCGAGCATAGAAGTGGTTTAGCTCGTCTGGTAGGCTTGTGTCACTGGAGCCGCTCGCGGCTGTGCTTCCCCTTTGTAGTCTGTAATAGTTTTCAAGCCCTGCCACATCCGACGAGCGTCAGAGCCAGTGTAGTATGATTCAATCTTAGACCTGTATTGACTCTTTGCCTGTTTGATGGTTCGTCGGAGGTCATAGCGGGATTTCTTATAAGCGTCCGGGTTAGAGTCCCGTTCCTTGAAAAGCGGCAGCTCTACCCTTTAGCTCAGTGCGGATGTTTCCTGTAATCCATGGCTTCTGGTTGGGGTATGTACGTACGGTCACTGTGGGGACGACATCATCGATGCACTTATTGATGAAGCCAGTGACTGATGTGGTGTACTCCTCAATGCTGTCTGAAGAATCCCGGAACATGTTCCAGTCTGTGCTAGCAAAACAGTCCTGTAGCTTAGCATCTGCGTCATCTGACCACTTTTTTATTAGCCGAATCACTGGTGCTTCCTGCTTCAGTTTTTGCTTATAAGCAGGAATCAGGAGGATAGAGTTATGGTCAGATTTGCCAAATGGAGGGCGAGGGAGAGCTTTGTATGCGTCTCTGTGTGTGGAGTAAAGGTGGTCTAGAGTTTTTTCCCCTCTGGTTGCACATTTAACATGCTGGTAGAAATGAGGTAGAACGGATTTAAGTTTCCCTGCATTAAAGTCCCCGGCTACTAGGAGAGCTGCATCTGGATGAGCGTTTTCCTGTTGATTAATGGCCTTGTACAACTCATTCAGTGCAATCTTAATGCCAGCATTGGTTTGTGGTGGTAAATAGACAGCTATGAAAAATATAGATGAAAACTCTCTTGGTAAATAGTGTGGTCTACAGCTTATCATAAGATACTCTACCTCAGGCGAGCAAAACCTCGAGACTTCCTTAGTATTTGATTTTGTGCACCAGCTGTTGTTTACAAATATACAGAGACCGCCGCCCCTTGTCTTACCGGAGTCTGCCGTTCTGTCCTGCCGATGTAGCGTATAGCCTGCTAGCTGAATGTTGTCATTGTTGTCGTTCAGCCACGACTCCGTGAAACATAAGATATTACAGTTTTTAATGTCCCGTTGGTAGGATAACCGTAATCTTAAATCGTCAATTTTATTCTCAAAAGATTGAACATTGGCTAATAGGATTGATGGGAGAGGCAGTTTACTCGTTCGCGTCGGATCTTACAAGGCACCGGATCTGCGTCCCACGATATCTCCGTCTCTTCCTCACGCGAATGACGGGGATCTGGGCCTTGTTGGGTGTCTGTAGAATATCCTTCGCGAACGCCTCGTTGAAGAAAAATTCTTCGTCCAACGCGAGGTGAGTAATCGCTGTCCTGATATCCAGAAGCTCTCTTTGGTTATAAGAGACGATGGCAGAAACATTATGTACAAAATAAATTACAAATAACGCGGAAAAACACACATAGTAGTACAATTGGTTAGAGGGCTGTAAAAACAGCACATAAAGCAGAGCAGAGTTAAGTACACAACAGCACAGTACAGTACAGTTCAGTACAGTACACAACAGCACAGTACAGTACAGTAAACAACAGTACAGTACAGTTCAGTACACAACAGCACAGTACAGTTCAGTACACAACATTACAGCCCAGTACAATACAGTTCAGTACACAATAGCACAGCACAGTGCAGTGCACAACAGCACAGTACAGTTCAGTACACAACATTACAGCTAAGTACAGTACAGTTTAGTACACAACAGCACAGTACAGTACACAACAGCACAGTACAGTTCAGTTCAGCATGTTTTTATGGAAGGAGTTCTAAGGAGTGGGCTCAGTGCAGACCATAATCTATTCAGTGGATGGCAGCCCTCTGGAAGCTTTCAAGGCCTCCACAGGAAATTGATGTAATGAGAATGAAAGTGCATTCTAAATCAGCAGTAGAGGTCAGTCTAGCAGGGCACACTGAGATTAACCGGACATGAGCAAGGCAGAATACTGTCATCAGAACTGTCTCAGCCTGATCGGGCTACTATGCTATTTATGAAGGGCACATGCACAATCTAAGACTGATTAGCATACTATCAAAGTGTAATGAATAAGAGTTTAAAGGGTTGAATCGCTAACATATTAAACATGAAAAAGCTGAAACTTCTCCAACAGAAGTCAGGAACCTGGGTCATGTTCAGACAGGCACACAACCAGAAAACTAAAAGGAGGATTTATAATTGGACAATTCAGGAAGTACGTCCCTGTTTCACTCCGTTTTCAAAACGTGTTCTCCCTACTGAACACTACCCCATGTTTACCTCTGTGTCCGTTCACAATGACATCTGCCATTACGCATAAGCTTGCTCCTCAATGTGCATCAGCTCCCCAAATTACAACCCCTGTCTTCCTGCTCCAGCATCTCCAATATATTTTCCAATCAACAGCTTAATTATTCAGTGTTGTCTTTATGGGGGATCTGGTAAGGCGAGGCTACAAGGTTACAGTAGCTGCAGAGAGGATACAGTAACGGCATTTAGAATATTAATCATACTGCTATTTTTATATTACTGTTGCTCCCCCAGACAGCGAATGCATTCAGGAGACGACAGGTTAATATCTACGTATGTTTATGGTTGAGCAGCTAAAAGAGGAGGAGGGTGTTTTTTTTACCATTTGTGAAACCCTCTAACCCTGAAATGACAGTATTACAGTATTACAGGCTAGGAAGGGTGTTCATCATGTACTGTCTGGGTGTGTATTCTCACACTTGCTATTAAATTACAGATATTCAAATGTTATGGTAGTTTCACAAGGGTATACGCAGTCTTTCGAGATATAAACATGTAGCAGTCTCATCCTAATCCACTAACTGTTTTTCCAACTGAAAAATGAAATGGCAATGTGTCCCTGTGTGGCTCCAGTCAAAAGTAGTGCACTGTGTTGGAAATAGGGTGTCATAGGGTCGAAATTAGTGCATTACACATAAGGAATAGGGTGTCATTTGAGATCCTAAGATCCTATAGTGGAGTCACACATATAGTGGAGTCACATCTGCTGCTGGCCCCAGATGGCTGCTAACATGCTGTACATGAGACCAGGGCCAGCAGCACCAGATGGCTGCTAACATGCTATACATGTCTGGCCCTGGTCTCATGTACAGCATGTTAGCAGCCATCTGGTTCTGCAGGCCCTGGTCTCATGTACAGCATGTTAGCAGCCATCTGGTGCTGCTGGCCCTGGTCTCATGTACAGCATGTTAGTAGATATCTGGTGCTGCTGGCCCTGGTCTCATGTACAGCATGTTAGCAGCGATCTGGTGCTGCTGGCCCTATTCTGGCCCCAGCTCTGATGAGATTGGGAGCGGATGTTTGCAGATAATTGAGTCCTCGGAGACACTGTACGTGTCCCCTAGCGACTCCTCTCCACAGACTCTGTGTCCTCTTAACACGACTACCGTTGCTCTCTCTTTCTCTTCCTGACCTCTCTTGGCCCTCTCTCCTCTCTCCTCTCCTCTCTCCTCTCTCCTCTCTCCTCTCTCCTCTCTCCTCTCTCCTCTCTCCTCTCTCCTCCCCCCTCTCCCCTCTCCCCTCTCTCCTCTACTCTCTCCTGGCCCTCTCTCCTCTCCTCTCTTCTCCTCGTCAATCCCCACAAATGTTGCTATTTTCAACTACACAACAAAACATTGGCAGCCATATGTTACCATAAAATCCAAATAAAAAGGTTTACCGTAATGTGCTGTTAAACCACAGTTTCTTGGGAATTTACGGTAGCATACTGTACCATTTTTTACGGTAACTTAGAGGCAACTGGCTGCCAGTAAATTACCGTAAAAACAACAGGATTATTTTGCCCACCCAGTTTTCAAAGAGCCTCCTGTTGTTCCAGAGCAAAATAAAACCTGACATCTGCAGGGCTAGCCAGGCTTTGAGGAGGTCCAAACCCACCACAGCTCAAAGGATCTGAGGTGATGTGATGGCCTGCAGTACATGTAATGTAATGAGTCATACTGTATCAGTGGCATTTTCTTAACATTTTCTCTCCTGCCTGCTCATCCCTGGTTCTCTTCCACTGTCACTGTGTCACTGTGACTCGTTTGATCTGCAAACAGGGGAGGGCATTCAGCTGCCATAATGGTCGTTATACTATCTCCCACCACTCAGCTGAGATAGTGTGCAGAGTGATGATTATACAGCAGGTCAGGGCTAATGAGGATGTTCTGGATGGTTCCTCTTATTTATATCTGTGAACCCACTGAACCCTGTCACTCTCTGAACTTCAACACTACAGGTTCCAACTCTAGATGACAACTATTGCCAATCATTAAATCACTTCTTCCCAAATCAGTCTCAGACAAAGCTACCTATTTAGAATGAATAGATATTTGGTATTATATTACGTATAATGTATGCAAGGATGAATAAGTCACTTAAAAGATAAAACAGTCCGCTAAATGGCATATTTACATTTACATTTTAGTCATTTAGCAGACGCTCTTATCCAGAGCGACTTTGCATATATTATATTATTATATATTATATTTGAATTTGAATTTTTATTAGGATTCCATGACGTCAGCTAATCCAACACAGAACTAAAAAGACATTACAAATAATTACAATTGACATTAAGACATTGCTAACATTTAACAAGTAGACATTACAGACAGTTAAAATACCTGACAGGTAATACATTTAACATTCAGTAAATGCTCTCTGGGATTAGTATCTGTCTGTCCAGTCATTTGGTCGATCGCATTAGATGTTCTATAGTATCTGTCCAGTCATTTGGTCGATCGCATTAGATGTTCTATAGTATCTGTCCAGTCATTTGGTCGATCGCGTTAGATGTTCTATAGTATCTGTCCAGTCATTTGGTCGATCGCGTTAGATGTTCTATAGTATCTGTCCAGTCATTTGGTCGATCGCATTAGATGTTCTATAGTATCTGTCCAGTCATTTGGTCGATCGCGTTAGATGTTCTATAGTATCTGTCCAGTCATTTGGTCGATCGCGTTAGATGTTCTATAGTATCTGTCCAGTCATTTGGTCGATCGCATTAGATGTTCTATAGTATCTGTCCAGTCATTTGGTCGATCGCATTAGATGTTCTATAATATCTGTCCAGTCATTTGGTCGATCGCATTAGATGTTCTATAGTATCTGTCTAGTCATTTGGTCGATCGCGTTAGATGTTCTATAGTATCTGTCCAGTCATTTGGTCGATCGCATTAGATGTTCTATAGTATCTGTCCAGTCATTTGGTCGATCGCATTAGATGTTCTATAGTATCTGTCCAGTCATTTGGTCGATCGCGTTAGATGTTCTTTTACTTTTTGCCTGAGATGTGAGTTGGTAAAGAAATCCATTCAGTGATGGCTCTGTATAAAAACAGTAGATTTGAGGAGATATAAATGTAAATGATTTAGGAAATAGTAATGATAGATGATAAATTACCATAATGAATACATGGGGAGATCGAATTCTGTCTCTAGCCTAAACCAATGTGCCATAATAGTCACAGCAGCAGTGATGTCTAATCTGGTCTCATCCTGTTCCTCCATTACCGGTACCACATAGAGAGACCAGTTGTATAAGGGGGTCTAAATGAGATCAGCGCAGAGCACCATGTGCTAGTTGGCCCCTAGTTGGAACGAGATCCCCTTCCACTGATGGCTTTCACCCAGGTGGGACGACTAGCTGAGCCAACCGCACTGTGTCTCTCTCTCTCTTTCTCGCTCTCTCTCTAAGGGTGTCAGGAAATAAATTGTCTGTCACGTCAACTGAAATAGTATTAGCTATGACATTACATTAGCCTGTAGAGGGAAAATAGGAGAAGCAATACATTTCTGTTTTAGATTATTAGGCGAGGAGAAAGAAGTGTAGGGGGATTAAACTAAAACCTAGTTTATTTTTTATCAACTTTCTTTCATTTACCAACTCTGAGAAACAAAGCAGAACTATCCTAGGCCTAATCCAGAAATCTTGCAGATATTTCTAGGTCTATAAATCATCCTCTACATCTACAGCCTCAGAGGATTTACTCCAACATCAACTCTCTCTAACCTTGTTCAAAACACATTTAGAGATGTCAATTCAATACATTTGATCAACAAACAAGTAACTGCCAAAATAAAGGAAACACCAACATAAAGTGTCTTAATAGGGCATTGGGCCACCACAAGCCAGAACAGATTCAATGTGCCTTGACATACAGTATATTGAAGAAAAATAGAAACACAACATGTAAAGTGTTGGTCCCACGTTTCATGAGCTGAAATAAAAGATCCCAGAAATGTTCCATACGCATCAATTTTTTTGCACAAATTTGTTTACATCCCTGTTAGTGAGCATTTCTCCTTTGCCAAGATAATCCATCCACCTGACAGGTGTGGAATATGAAGAAGCTGATTAAACAGAATGACCAGTACATAGGTGCACCTTGTGCTGGGGACAATAAAAGGCCACTCTAAAATGTGCAATTTTGTCACACAACAAAATGCCACAGATATCTCATGTTTTGAGGGAGCGTGCAATTGGAATGCTGACTGCAAGAATGCTCACCAAAGCTGTTGCCAGAGAATTTAACGTTCATTTCTCTACTATAAGCCGTTTTAGAGAATTTGGCAGTACGTCCAACCGGCCTCACAACCGCAGACCACGTGTAACCAAGACAGCCCAGGACCTCCACATCCGGCTTCTTCACCTGCGGGATCGTCTGAGACCAGCCACCCGGACAGCTGATGAAACTGTGGAGTTTTTATGTCTGTAATAAAGCCCTTTTGTGAGGAAAAACTCATTCTGATTGGCTGGGCCTGGCTCCCCAGTGGGTTGGCCTATGCCCTCCCACGCCCACCCATGGCTGCACCCCTGCCCAATCATGTAAAATCCATAGATTAGGGCCTAATGAATTTCTTTCAATTGACTGATTTCCTTATATGAACTGTAACTCAGTAAAATCGTTGACATTGTCGCATGTTGCGTTTATATTTTTGTTCAGTATAGATTCTAAAAGTGTCTGGAACTCTATTGGAGGGAATGTGACACCATTCTTCCACAAGAAATTCCATTCCATTTGTTTTTTTGTTGGTGGTGGTGGAAAACGCTGCCTCAGGTGCCGCTCCAGAATCTCCCATAAGTGTTCAATTAGGTTGAGATCTGGTGACTGACATGGCATATGGCTTACATCATTTTCATGCTCATCAAACCATTGAGTGACCACCCGTGCCCTGTGGATGGAGGCATTGTCATCCTATTATTAGCCATGGCAGCCAAAATACTGGCCTGCCAGCATTTTTATACAAGACCCTAAGCATGATGGGATGTTAATTGCTTAATTAACTCAGTAACCACACCTGTGTGGAAGCACCTGCTTTCAATATACATTCTATCCCTCATTTACTCAAATGTTTCCATTATTTTGGCAATTACCTGTATTCATAACAGCTCCCATGTAGGGCTGTGGCGGTCATAAAATTTTGTCAGCCGGTTATTGTCATGCAAATAACTGCCGGTCTCACGGTAATTGACCGTAATTAACATAAACACGTTTAGAATCTCCAGGCCTCCACACGTACAAGTCACTGATGCGCGCCTTTGGAACATTATATTTTTTGAAAATCTAATAAATCCATTTAATATAACCATCACAATAAATCAATTACTTATTTTAGGCAGGTCTAAAGAAACATTATGATATGAAGAAAATGTATTTTAGAAGACCAGAATATGAGTTGGCCATATTGAATGTTATCTGGCTATGCTCCATGCCATAGGCTGTAGGCTTGTTCATTTAGCTGACAGGATGTTATGCTTATAAGTCCTGTGCCATTATTTTATATTATATAATTTTATAGTAAGATGAATATAAAGTGATAATTTGAAACAGGAGCTTTATGCTAGATTTAGATTTATTTGGCAACTTTAGTTGCCGGGTCAGACCCCCCTGTAGCCATGAAGGGTTGCGCCTTGTCATATCACCCTCAAAGTCGCTTAGGTCACTAGTTTTGCCTATTCTCACGTTCAATCAAACAGTAACTGAATGCCTCGATGCCTGTCTGCCTGCTTTATATAGCAAGCCATGGCCACATGACTCACTGTCTGCAGGAGTGAATAATTTGTTCGTGAACGGGGTGGTGTACCTAATAACCTGTGTACATAACACACACAGTTAACTGTAATAGTGGAATAGAGGCTAGAGAATTTCCTCATTTTGTAAACTAGGTTTAAATGATTGCATGTGGTGCAGGAACATCTAGAGAGGGATATTACGCTCATTAGTTTATGTACATTAGTGATGGCATCTAATGGGTTTTCCATACGGGGGTTTTATGATTTAGTATGATGCTTATTTAATGGAAATCAAACAAAGAAATAACCAGGGTGAGCTTAAAACCCATGTAGCTCCCGCTGTCTCTGTCTCTGTCTCTGTCTCTGTCTCTGTCTCTGTCTCGGTCTCTCTCTCTCTCTCTCTCTCTCTCTCTCTCTTTCTCTTTCTCTGTCTCTCTCTCTGTGTCTCTGTCTCTCTCTCTGTCTCTCTCTCTCTCTCTCTCTCTCTCTCTCTCTCTCTCTCTCTCAATTCAATTCAATTTAAGGGCTTTATTGGCATGGGAAACGTATGTTAACATTGCCAAAGCAAGTGAAGTAGATAGTAAACAAAAGTGAAATAAACAATAAAAATTAACAGGAAACATTACACTCAGAACTTCAAAAAGAATAAAGACATTTCAAATGTCATATTATGTATATATACAGTGTTGTAATGATGTGCAAATAGTTAAAGTACAAATGGGAAAATAAATAAACATAAATATGGGTTGTATTTACAATGGTGTTTGTTCTTCACTGGTTGCCCTTTTCTTGTGGCAACAGGTCACAAATCTTGCTGCTGTGATTGCACACTGTGGTATTTCACCCAGTAGATAAGGGAGTTTATCAAAATTGGGTTTGTTTTCAAATTCTTTGTGGATCTGTGTAATCTGAGGGAAATATGTGTCTCTAATATGGTCATACATTTGGCAGGAGGTTAGGAAGTGCAGCTCAGTTCCACCTCATTTTGTGGGCAGTGTGCACATAGCCTGCCTTCTCTTGAGAGCCAGGTCTGCCTACGGCGGCCTTTCTCAATAGCAAGGCTATGCTCACTGAGTCTGTACATAGTCAAAGCTTTCCTTCATTTTTGGTCTGTCACGGTGGTCAGGTATTCTGCCACTGTGTACTCTTTGTTTAGGGCCAAATAGCATTCTAGTTTCTCAGTTTTTTTGTAAATTTGTTCCAATGTGTCAGGTAATTATCTTTTTGTTTTCTCATGATTTGGTTGCTGTCCTGAGGCTCTGTGGAGTCTGTTTGTGTTTGTGAACAGAGCCCCAGGACCAGCTTGCTTAGGGGACTCTTCTCCATGTTAATCTCTCTGTAGGTGATGGCTTTGTTATGGATGGTTTGGGAATCAATTCCTTTTAAGTGGTTATAGAATTTAACGGATCTTTTCTGGATTTTGATCATTAGCGGGTATCGGCCTAATTCTGCTCTGCATGCATTATTTGGTGTTTTTCGTTGTACACAGAGGATATTTTTGAAAATTCTGCATGCAGAGTCTCACTTTGGTGTTTGTCCCATTTTGTGAATTCTTGGTTGGTGAGCGGACCCCAGACCTCACAACCATAAAGGGCAATGGGTTTTATACCTGATTCAAGTATTTTTAGCCAGATCCTAATTGGTATGTCAAATTTTATGTTCCTTTTGATGGCATAGAAGGCCCTTCTTGCCTTGTCTCTCAGATCGTTCACAGCTTTGTGGAAGTTACCTGTGGCGCTGATGTTTAGGCTGAGGTATGTATAGTTTTTTGTGTGCTCTAGGGCAACGGTATCTAGATGGAATTTGTATTTGTGGTCCTGGCAACTGGACCTTTTTTGGAACACCATTATTTTTGTCTTACTGATATTTACTGTCAGGGCCCAGGTCTGACAGTATCTGTGCAGAAGATCTAGGTGCTGTTGTAGGCCCTCCTTGGTTGGTGACAGAAGCACCAGATCATCAGCAAACAGTAGACATTTGACTTCAGATTCTGGTAGGGTGAGGCCGGGTGCTGCAGACTGTTCTAGTGCTCTCGCCAATTTGTTGATATATGTTGAAGAGGGTGGGGCTTAAACTGCATCCTTGTCTCACCCCACGGCCCTGTGGAAAGAAATGTGTGTGTTTTTTGCCAATTTTAACCGCACACTTGTTGTTTTGTGTACATGGATTTTATAATGTTGTATGTTTTTCCCCCAACCCCACTTTCCATCAATTTGTATAGCAGACCCTCATGCCAAATTGAGTCAAAAGCCTTTTTGAAATCAACAAAGCATGAGAAGACTTTGCCTTTGTTTTGGTTTGTTTGTTTGTCAATTAGGGTGTGCAGGGTGAATACGTGGTCTGTCGTACGGTAATTTGGTAAAAAGCCAATTTGACATTTGCTCAGTACATTGTTTTCACTGAGGAAATGAACTAGTCTGCTGTTAATGATAATGCAGGGGATTTTCCCAAGGTTGCTGTTGACGCATATCCCACGGTAGTTATTGGGGTCAAATTTGTCTCCGCTTTTGCGGATTGGGGTGATCAGTCCTTTGTTCCAAATATTGGGGAAGATGCCAGAGCTGAGGATGATGTTAAAAGTTTAAGTATAGCCAATTGGAATTTGTGGTCTGTATATTTTATCATTTCATTGAGGAAACCATCAACACCACAGGCCTGTTTGGGTTGGAGGGTTTGTATTTTGTCCTGTAGTTCATTCAATGTAATTGGAGAATCCAGTGGGTTCTGGTAGTCTTTAATAGTTGATTCTAAGATTAGCATTTGATCATGCATATTTTTCTGCTGTTTGTTCTTTGTTATAGGGCCAAAAAGATTGGAGAAGTGGTTTACCCATACATCTCCGTTTTGGATAGATAGCTCTTTGTGTTGTTATTTGTTTAGTGTTTTCCAATATTCCCAGAAGTGGTTATAGAGTCTATGGATTCTTCAATTACATTGAGCTGATTTCTGACATGCTGTTCCTTCTTTTTCCGTAGTGTATTTCTGTATTGTTTTAGTGATTCACCATAGTGAAGTCGTAGGCTCAGATTATCTGGGTCTCTATGTTTTTGGTTTGATAGGTTTCTCAATTTCTTTCTTAGGTTTTTGCATTCTTCATCAAACCATTTGTCATTGTTGTTACTTTTCTTCGGTTTTCTGTTTGACATTTTTAGATTTGATAGGGAAGCGGAGGTCAAATATACTGTTTAGGTTTTCTACTGCCAAGTTTACACCTTCACTATTACAGTGGAAAGTTTTGTCCAGGAAGTTGTCTAAAAGGGATTGAATTTGATGTTGCCTAATTGTTTTTTGGTAGGTTTCGACACTACTTTTCTTCCATCTATAGCATTTCTTAATATTATTCAGTTCCTTTGGCTTGATGCCTCATGATTGAGTATTGCTCTGTTCAAGTAGACTGTGATTTTGCTGTGGTCTGATAGGGGTGTCAGTGGGCTGACTGTGAACGCTCTGAGAGACTCTGGGTTGAGGTCAGGTGATAAAGTGGTCTACAGTACTACTGCCAAGACATTAGGTGTACCTACCATAGGAGTCCCCTCAAAGCCTACCATTGACTATGTACACACCCAGCGTGCGACAGAGCTGCAGGAGTTGTCACCCGTTTCTGTTGGTTATGTTGTCGTAGTTGTGCCTAGGGGGGCATATAGGGGAGGGAATGCTCCAGGTAGGTGTTTGTCCCCCTGTGTGCTGAGGGTGTCAGGTTCTTGTCCAGTTCTGGCATTTAGGTCGCCACAGACTAGTACATGTCCCTGGTTCTGGAAATGATTGATTTCCCCCTCCAGGATTGAGAAGCTGTCTTCATTAAAGTATGGGGATAAACTCTCTCTCTCTCTCTCACTCACTCACTCACTCACTCACTCACTCACTCAGATAGGATGTTGATAATGAGTCAAGTTAAATAAGGATCCTTCCCGGCCATTTTATCCCGGTGTGGTAGATTGTGAGTGTGACGAGGTGTGAATGAAGGAGTCAGGCGCAGGAGGTGAAACACCGAAATCCAGAGTTTATTCCGTTTACATAAACAAAACGCACCCAGCGTCAAAACGAAACTATCACAAGGGAAATATTCCACCTTGGAAATAACAAATGGAAGAGTAGCTCAACCGAGCTACTCGCTCTCACAATGAACCAATAACTCACAAAGACAAGGGGAACAGAGGGAACACTTATACACATACTAATTAGGGGAATGAGCACCAGGTGTGTGTGATTGACAAGACAAGACAAGTGGAGTGATGAGAATGGGATCGGCAGTAGCTAGTAAGCCGACGAACGACGACGAACGCCGAAACCTGCCCGAACAAGAAGGGGAGGCAGCCTCGGCGGAAGTCGTGACAGTGAGAAGGTATATGTGGGGATCTGCTTCACAATATCTCACATTCACTGTAAGAGTTCATTCCGTTTACATAAACAAAACTGTATATTGCACCCTGTAGGTGCAATATACAGTCGTGGTCAAAAGTTTAGAGAATGACAAAATACTAATTTTCACAAAGTCTGCTGCCTCAGTTTTGATGATGGCAATTTGCATATATTCCAGAATGTCATGAAGAGTGATCAGATGAATTGCAATTAATTGCAAAGTCCCTCTTTACCATGAAAATAAACGTAATCCCAAACAAACATTTCCACTGCATTTCAGCCCTGCCACAAAAGGACCAGCTACCATCATGTCAGTGATTCTCTCGTTAACACAGGTGAGAGTGTTGACGAGGACAAGGCTGGAGATCACTCTGTCATGCTGATTGAGTTAGAATAACAGACTGGAAGCTTTAAAAGGAGGGTGGTACTTGAAATCATTGTTCTTCCTCTGTTAACCATGGTTACCTGCAAGGAAACACGTGCCGTCATCATTGTTATGCACAAAAAAGGGCTTCACAGGCAAGGATATTGCTGCTAGTAAGATTGCACCTAAATCAACCATTTATCGGATCATCAAGAACTTCAAGGAGAGAGGTTCAATTGTTGTGAAGAAGGCTTCAGGGTGCCCAAGAAAGTCCAGCAAGCGCCAGGACCGTCTCCTAAAGTTGATTCAGCTGCGGGATCGGGGCACCACCAGTGCAGAGCTTGCTCAGGAATGGCAGCAGGCAGGTGTGAGTGCATCTGCACGCACAGTGAGGCAAAGACTTTTGGAGGATTGCCTGGTGTCAAGAAGGGCAGCAAAGAAGCCACTTCTCTCCAGGAAAAACACCAGGGACAGACTGATATTCTGCAAAAGGTACAGGGATTGGACTGCTGAGGACTGGGGTAAAGTCATTTTCTCATATGAATCCCCTTTCCGATTGTTTGGGGTATCCGGAAAACACCTTGTCCGGAGAAGACAAGGTGAGCGCTACCATCAGTCCTGTGTCATGCCAACAGTAAAGCATCCTGAGACCATTCATGTGTGGGGTTGCTTCTCAGCCAAGGGAGTGGGCTCACTCACAATTTTGCCTAAGAACACAGCCATGAATAAAGAATGGTACCAACACATCCTCAGAGAGCAACTACTCCCAACCATCCAAGAACAGTTTGGTGACGACCAATGCCTTTTTCCAGCATGATGGAGCACCTTGCCATAAGGCAAAAGTGATAACTAAGTGGCTCGGGGAACAAAACATCGATATTTTGGGTCCATGGTCAGGAAACTCCCCAGACCTTAATCCCATTGAGAACTTGTGGTCGATCCTCAAGAGGCGGGTGGACAAACAAAACCCCACAAATTCAAAACATTAAGAACACCTTCCTAATATTGAGTTGCACCCACTTTTGCCTTCAGACCAGCCTCAATTCATCTGGGCATGGACTTTACAAGGTGTCGAAAGCGCTCCACAGGAATGGTGGACCATGTTGACTCCAATGCTTCCCACAGTTGTGCCAAGTTGGCTGGATGTCCATTCTTGATACACATGGGAAACTGTTGCGCATGAAAAACCCAGCAGCGTTGCAGTTCTTGACACACTCAAACCGGTGTGTCTGGCACCTACTACCATACCCCGTTGAAAGGCACTTAAATATTTTGTCTTGCCATTCACCCTCTGAATGGCACACATACACAATCAATGTCTCAATTGTCTCAATGCTTAAAAATCCTCCACTTCATCTACACTGTTTGACGTGGATTTAACAGGTGACATTAATATGGGACCTGGATTCACCTGGTCAGTTTATGTCATGGAAAGAACAATGTTGATGCGTTGGGATATCTTAATTCTACTTTTTGATGAGCGAAAGGGTAATTGATTAAACTGCATTAATGTGGGTTATTTTCAGTGAATTAAAATGCATAACACAAATTGATAATTATATGGAGATGGAAAAAGTGAGACGTGGCTCCAACCTCCAACCTCACTCCTTGCCAATCAGTTTGATCTTAGCTCGCTCCTCCTCCTGATAGGCTGTGATCTGTTATCGTCCCTTAGGCTTGGCCTTCTCACAGACAGGCTAAATAGGCGGTCTCCCTCAACTGGAGGGGGATATGAGTCTACCCTGAGATCTTCTCTCCTCTACTGTCTGTCTCCTCTCTCCTCTCCTGTCTGTCTCCTCTCTCCTATCCTATCTGACTTCTCTCTCCTCTCCTGTCTGTCTCCTCTCTCCTCTCCTGTCTGTCTTCTCTCTCCTCTCCTGTCTGTCTTCTCTCTCCTCTCCTGTCTGTCTTCTCTCTCCTCTCCTGTCTGTCTTCTCTCTCCTCTCCTGTCTGTCATATCTCTCCTCTCCTGTCTGTCTCCTCTCTCCTCTCTCCTATCCTGTCTGTCTTCTCTCTCCTCTCCTGTCTGTCTCCTCTCTCCTCTCCTGTCTGTCATCTCTCTCCTCTCCTGTCTATCTCTTCTCTCCTGTCTGTCTTCTCTCTCCTCTCCTGTCTGTCTGTCTTCTCTTCTCTCTCCTGTCTGTCTTCTCTTCTCTCTCCTCTCCTGTCTGTCTCCTCTCTCCTGTCTGTCTCATCTCTCCTATCCTGTCTGTCTTCTCTCTCCTCTCCTGTCTGTCTCCTCTCTCCTCTCCTGTCTATCTCTTCTCTCCTGTCTGTCTTCTCTCTCCTCTCCTGTCTGTCTTCTCTCTCCTCTCCTGTCTGTCTTCTCTCTCCTCTCCTGTCTGTCTTCTCTCTCCTCTCCTGTCTGTCATATCTCTCCTCTCCTGTCTGTCTCCTCTCTCCTCTCTCCTATCCTGTCTGTCTTCTCTTCTCTCTCCTCTCCTGTCTGTCTCCTCTATCCTCTCCTGTCTTTCTCCTCTCTCCTCTCCTGTCTGTCTCCTCTCTCCTCTCCTGTCTGTCTCATCTCATCTGTCTCTTCTCTCCTGTCATGTCGATCTTCTCTCTCCTCTCCTGTCTGTCTCCTCTCTTGTCCGACTTCTTTCTCCTGGCCTGCCTGCCTAACTGCTCCCCTGTCTGTCTCCTCTCTCCACTCCTGTCTGCCTTCTCTCTCCCGGCCTGCCTGCCTCTCTCTTCTCCTGTCTATCTTATCTCTCCTATCCTGTCTGTCTTCTCTCTCCTCTCCTGTCTGTCTCCTCTCCCCTCTCCTGTCTGTCTTCTCTCTCCTCTCCTGTCTGTCTTCTCGCTCCTCTCCTGTCTGTCTTCTCTCTCCTCTCCTGTCTGTCTCCTCTCTCCTCTCTTATCTGTCTTCTCTCTCCCGGCCTGCCTGCCTCTCTACTCTCCTGTCTGTCTTCTCTCTCCCGGCCTACTGCCTCTCTCCTCTCCTGTCTGTCTTCTCTCTCCTCTCCTGTCTGTCTCCTCTCTCCTCTCCTGTCTGTCTTCTCTCTCCTCTCCTGTCTGCCTTCTCTCCCCTCTCCTGTCTGTCTCCTCTCTCCCATCCTGCCTTTCTCTCTCCCCTCCTATCTGTCTTCTACCTCCTCTCCTGTCTGTCTCTTCTCTCCTGTCTGTTGCCTCTCTCCTCTACCATCTGTCTTCTCTCTCCTCTCTTGTATGTCTTCTCTCTCCCGACCTGCCTGCCTCTCTCCTCTCCTGTCTGTCTTCTCTCTCCCGACCTGCCTGCCTCTCTTCTCTCCTGTCAGTCTTCTCTCTCCTCTTCTGTCTATCTCATTTCTCCTCTCCTGTCTGTCTCCTCCCTCATGTATGTCTGCCTCCTCTCTACTCTCCCGTCTGCCTTCTTTCTCCTCTCCTCTCTTGTCTTGTCTGTCTCCTCTCTCCTCTCCTGTCTGTCTCATCCCTTCTCTCCTGTCAGTCTTCTCTCTCCTCTTCTGTCTGTCTCCTTTCTCCTCTCCTGTCTGTCTCCTCCCTCATGTATGTCTGCCTCCTCTCTACTCTCCCGTCTGCCTTCTTTCTCCTCTCCTCTCTTGTCTTGTCTGTCTCCTCTCTCCTCTCCTGTCTGTCTCATCCCTTCTCTCCTGTCAGTCTTCTCTCTCCTCTTCTGTCTATCTCCTCTCTCCTCTCCTGTCTGTCTCATCCCTTCTCTCCTGTCAGTCTTCTCTCTCCTCTCCTGTGTGTCTTCTCTCTCATCTCCTGTCTGTCTCCTCTCCCCTCTCCTGTCTGTCTCCTCTCTCCTCTCATGTCTGTCTCCTCTCTCCTCTCATGTCTGTCTCCTCTCTCCTCTCCTCTCCTGTCTGTCTTCTCTCTCATCTCCTGTCTGGCTTCTCTCTCCTCTTCTGTCCTCTTCTCTTCTCTTCTCTTCTCTTCTCTTCTCTTCTCTTCTCTTCTCTTCTCTTCTCTTCTCTTCTCTTCTCTTCTCTTCTCTTCTCTTCTCTTCTCTTCTCTTCTCCTCTCCTCTCCTCTCCTCTCCTGTCTGTCTTCTATCTCCTCGCCTGTCTGTCTTCTCTATTCTTTATGTCTTCTCCCTCCTGTCTGCCTGCCTTCTCTCTCCTCTCCTGTCTGTCTCCTCTCTCCTCTCCTGTCTATCTTCTCTCTCCTGTCTATCTTCTCTGTCCTCTCCTGTCTATATTTTATATCCTCTCCTGTCTGTCTTCTCTCTCCTCTCCTGTCTATCTTCTCTGTCCTCTCCTGTCTGTCTTTTCTCTCCTCACCCGTCCTGTCTGTCTTCTCTGTCCTCTCCTGTCTGTCATCTCTCTCCTCTCCGGAATGTCTCCTCTCTCTTCTTCTGTCTGTCTCCTCTCTCATCTGTCTTCTCTCTCCTCTCCTGTCTGTTTTCCATCTCCTCTCCTGTCTATCTTCTCTCTCCTGTCTATCTTCTCTCTCCTCTCCTGTCTGTCTTTTCTCTCATCACCTGTCCTGTCTGTCTTCTGTCCTCTCCTGTCTGTCATCTCTCTCCTCTCCTGTCTGTCTTCTCTCTCCTCTCCTGTATGTCTTCTCCCTCCTGTCTGTCTGCCTCCTCTCTCCTCTCCTGTATGTCTTCTCTCTCCTCTCCTGTCTGTCTTCTCTCTCCTCTCCTTTATGTATTCTCCCTCCTGTCTGTCTGCCTCCTCTCTCCTCTCCTGTCTGTCTTCTCTCTCCTCTCCTGTCTTTCTCCTCTCTCCTCTCTTGTCTGTCTTCTCTGTCCTCTCCTGTCTGTCTGTCTCCTTCTCTCCCAACCTGCCTTTCTCTCTCCCCTCCTATCTGTCTTCTACCTCCTCTCCTGTCTGTCTCTTCACTCCTGTCTGTTGCATCTCTCCTCTACTATCTGTCTTCTCTCTCCTCTCCTGTCTGTGTTCTCTCTCCTGGCCTACCTGCCTCTCTCCTCTCCTGTCTGTCTCATCTCTCCTCTCCTGTCTGTCTCTTCTCTCTTCTCCTGTCTGTATCTTCTCTCCTCTCATGTCTGTCTTCTTTCTCCTCTCCTATCTGTCGCCTCTCTCCTCTCCTGTCTGTCGCCTCTCTCCTCTCCTGTCTGTCTTCTCTCTCCTCTCCTGTCTGTCTCCTTCTCTCCCAACCTGCCTTTCTCTCTCCCCTCCTATCTGTCTTCTACCTCCTCTCCTGTCTGTCTCTTCTCTCCTGTCTGTTGCCTCTCCTCTACTATCTGTCCTCTTTCTCCTCTCCTGTCTGTGTTCTCTCTCCTGGCCTACCTGCCTCTCTCCTCTCCTGTCTGTCTCTTCTCTCTTCTCCTGTCTGTATCTTCTCTACTCTCCTGTCTGTATCTTCTCTACTCTCCTGTCTGACATCTTTCTCCTCTCCTCTCTTGTCTTGTCTGTCTCATCTCTCCTCTCCTGTGTGTCTTCTAACTACTCTCCTGTCTGTCTTCTCTCTCCTCTTCTGTCTGTCTCCTCTCTCCCAACCTGCCTTTCTCTCTCCCCTCCTATCTGTCTTCTACCTCCTCTCCTGTCTGTCTCTTCTCTCCTGTGTGTTGCCTCTCTCCTCTACTATCTGACTTCTCTCTCCTCTCCTGTCTGTGTTCTCTCTCCTGGCCTACCTGCCTCCCTCCTCTCCTGTCTGTCTCTTCTCTCTTCTCCTGTCTGTATCTTCTCTCCTCTCATGTCTGTCTTCTTTCTCCTCTCCTCTCTTGTCTTGTCTGTCTCCTCTCTCCTCTCCTGTCTGTCTCATCCCTTCTCTCCTGTCAGTCTTCTCTCTCCTCTTCTGTCTGTCTCCTTTCTCCTCTCCTGTCTGTCTCCTCCCTCATGTATGTCTGCCTCCTCTCTACTCTCCCGTCTGTCTTCTTTCTCCTCTCCTCTCTTGTCTTGTCTATCTCCTCTCTCCTCTCCTGTCTGTCTCATCCCTTCTCTCCTGTCAGTCTTCTCTCTCCTCTCCTGTGTGTCTTCTCTCTCATCTTCTGTCTGTCTCCTCTCCCTTCTCCTGTCTGTCTCCTCTCTCCTCTCCTGTCTGTCTCCTCACTCCTCTCATCAATCAATCAATCAATCAATTTTATTTTATATAGCCCTTCTTACATCAGCTAATATCTCGAAGTGCTGTACAGAAACCCAGCCTAAAACCCCAAACAGCTAGTAATGCAGGTGTAGAAGCACGGTGGCTAGGAAAAACTCCCTAGAAAGGCAAAACCTAGGAAGAAACCTAGAGAGGAACCAGGCTATGAGGGGTGGCCAGTCCTCTTCTGGCTGTGCCGGGTGGAGATTATAACAGAACCATGCCAAGATGTTCAAAAATGTTCATAAGTGACAAGCATGGTCAAATAATAATCAGGAATAAATCTCAGTTGGCTTTTCATAGCCGATCATTAGAGTTTAAAACAGCAGGTCTGGGACAGGTAGGGGTTCCATAACCGCAGGCAGAACAGTTTAAACTGGAATAGCAGCAAGGCCAGGCGGACTGGGGACAGCAAGGAGTCACCACGGCCGGTAGTCCCGACGTATGGTCCTAGGGCTCAGGTCTCTCAGTTGGCTTTTCATAGCCGATCATTTAGAGTTGAAAACAGCAGGTCTGGGACAGGTAGGGGTTTCGTAGCCGCAGGCAGAACAGTTGAAACTGGAATAGCAGCAAGGCCAGGCGGACTGGGGACAGCAAGGTGTCATCATGCCCGGTAGTCCTGACGTATGGTCCTAGGGCTCAGGTTCTCAGAGAGAAAGAGAGAACGAGAGAATTAGAGAGAGCATACTTAAATTCACACAGGACACTGGATAAGACAGGAGAAGTACTCCAGGTATAACCAACTAACCCCAGCCCCCCGACACATAAACACTGCAGCATAAATACTGGAGGCTGAGACAGGAGCGGTCCGGAGACACTGTGGCCCCATCCGAAGAAACCCCGGACAGGGCCAAACAGGAAGGATATAACCCCCACCCACTCCGCCAAAGCACAGCCCCGCACCACTAGAGGGATATCCCCAACCACCAACTTACAATCCTGAGACAAGGCCGAGTATAGCCCACAGAGGTCTCACCACAGCACAAACCAAGGGGGGCGCCAACCCCAGACAGGAAGATCACGTCAGTAACTCAACCCCACTCAAGTGACGCACCCCTCCCAGGGACGGCATGAAAGAGCACCAGCAAGCCAGTGACTCAGCCCCTGCAACAGGGTTAGAGGCAGAGAACCCCAGTGGAGAGGGGAACCGGCCCGGCAGAGACAGCAAGGGCTGTTCGTTGCTCCAGCCTTTCCGTTCACCTTCACACTCCTGGGCCAGACTACACTCAATCATATGACCTACTGAAGAGATAAGTCTTCAGTAAAGACTTAAAGGTTGAGACCGAGTCTGCGTCTCTCACATGGGTAGGCAGACTGTTCCATAAAAATGGAGATCTATAGGAGAAAGCCCTGCCTCCCGCTGTTTGCTTAGAAATTCTAGGGACAATTAGGAGGCCTGCGTCTTGTGACCGTAGCGTACGTATTGGTATGTACGGCAGGACCAACTCGGAAAGATAGGTAGGAGCAAGCCCATGTAACGCTTTATAGGTTAACAGTAAAACCTTGAAATCAGCCCTTGCCTTAACAGGAAGCCAGTGTAGGGAAGCTAGCACTGGAGTAATATGATCAAATTTCTTGGTTCTAGTCAGGATTCTAGCAGCCGTATTTAGCACTAACTGAAGTTTATTTAGTGCTTTATCCGGGGTAGCCGGAAAATAGAGCATTGCAGTAGTCTAATCTAGAAGTAACAAATGCATGGATTAATTTTTTCTGCATCATTTTTGGACAGAAAATTTCTGATTTTTGCAATGTTACGTAGATGGAAAAAGCTGTCCTTGAAACAGTCTTGATATGTTCGTCAAAAGAGAGATCAGGGTCAAGAGTAACGCCTAGGTCCTTCACAGTTTTATTTGAGACGACTTTACAACCATCAAGATGAATTGTCAGATTTAACAGAAGATCTCTTTGTTTCTTGGGACCTAGTACAAGCATCTCTGTTTTGTCCGAGTTTAAAAGTAAAAGTTTTCAGCCATCCACTTCCTTATGTCTGAAACACAGGCTTCTAGCGAGGGCAATTTTGGGGCTTCACCATGCTTCATTGAAATGTACAGCTGTGTGTCATCCGCATAGCAGTGAAAGTTAACATTATGTTTTCGAATAACATCCCCAAGAGGTAAAATATATAGTGAAACAATAGTGGTCCTAAAACGGAACCTTGAGGAACACCGAAATGTACAGTTGATTTGTCGGAGGACAGACCATTCACAGAGACAAACTGATATCTTTCCGACAGGTAGGATCTAAACCAGGCCAGAACTTGTCCGTGTAGACCAATTTGGGTTTCCAGTCTCTCCAAAAGAATGTGGTGATCGATGGTGTCAAAGGCAGCACTAAGGTCTAGTAGCACGAGGACAGATGCAGAGCCTCGGTCTGACGCCATTAAAAGGTCATTTACCACCTTCACAAGTGCAGTCTCAGTGCTATGATGGGGTCTAAAACCAGACTGAAGCATTTCGTATACATTGTTTGTCTTCAGAAAGGCAGTGAGTTGCTGCGCAACAGCTTTTTCTAAAATTTTTGAGAGGAATGGAAGATTCGATATAGGCCGATAGTTTTTTATATTTTCCGGGTCAAGGTTTGGCTTTTTCAAGAGAGGCTTTATCACTGCCACTTTTAGTGAGTTTGGTACACATCCGGTGGATAGAGAGCTGTTTATTATGTTCAACATAGGAGGGCCAAGCACGGGAAGCAGCTCCTTCAGCAGTTTAGTAGGAATAGGATCCAGTATGCAGCTTGAAGGTTTAGAGGCCATGATTATTTTCATCATTGTGTCAAGAGATATAGTACTAAAACACTTAAGTGTCTCTCCCGATCCCAGGCCCTCGCAAGTGTGCAGATCCAGGACAGCTAAGCCCTGGAGGAATACGCAGATTCAAAGAGGAGTCCGTAATTTGCTTTCTAATGGTCATGATCTTTTCCTCAAAGAAGTTCATGAATTTATCACTGCTGAAGTGAAAACCATCCTCTCTTGGGGAATGCTGCTTTTTAGTTAGCTTTGCAACAGTATCAAAAGAAATTTTGGATTGTTCTTATTTTCCTCGATTAATTTGGAAAAGTAGGATGATCGAGCAGCAGTGAGGGCTCTTCGGTACTGCACGGTACTGTCTTTCCAAGCTAGTCGGAAGACTTCCAGTTTGGTGTGGCGCCATTTCGTTCCAATTTCCTGGAAGCTTGCTTCAAAGCTCGGGTATTTTCTGTATACCAGGGAGCTAGTTTCTTATGACAAATGTTTTTCGTTTTTAGGGTGCAACTGCATCTAGGGTATTGCGCAAGGTTAAATTGAGTTCCTCAGTTAAGTGGTTAACTGATTTTTGTCCTCTGACGTCCTTGGGTAGGCAGAAGGAGTCTGGAAGGGCATCAATGAATTTTTGTGTTGTCTGAGAATTTATAGCACGACTTTTGATGCTCCTTGGTTGGGGTCTGAGCAGATTATTTGTTGCGATTGCAAACGTAATAAAATGGTGGTCCGATAGTCCAGGATTTTGTGGAAAAACATTAAGATCTACAACATTTATTCCATGGGACAAAACTAGGTCCAGAGTATGACTGTGGCAGTGAGTAGGTCCAGAGACATGTTGGACAAAACCCACTGAGTCGATAATGGCTCCGAAAGACTTTTGGAGTGGGTCTGTGGACTTCTCCATGTGAATATTAAAATCACCAAAAATTAGAATATGATCTGCTATGACTACAAGGTCTGATAGGAATTCAGGAAACTCAGAGAGGAACGCTGTATATGGCCCAGGAGGCCTGTAAACAGTAGCTATAAAAGTGATTGAGTAGGCTGCATAGATTTCATGACTAGAAGCTCGAAAGATGAAAACGTCATTTTTTTTTTTGTAAATTGAAATTTGCTATCGTAAATGTTAGCAACACCTCCGCCTTTGCGGGATGCACGGGGAATATGGTCACTAGTGTAACCAGGAGGTGAGGCCTCATTTAACACAGCAAATTCATCAGGCTTAAGCCATGTTTCAGTCAGGCCAATCACATCAAGATTATGATCAGTGATTAGTTCATTGACTATGACTGCCTTTGAAGTGAGGGATCTAACATTAAGTAACCCTATTTTGAGATGTGAGGTATCACGATCTCTTTCAATAATGGCAGGAATGGAGGAGGTCTTTATCCTAATAAGATTGCTAGGGTGAACACCACCATGTTTAGTTTTGCCCAACCTAGGTCGAGGCACAGACACAGTCTCAATGGGTATGGCTGAGCTGACTACACTGACTATGCTATTGGCAGACTCCACTAAGCTGGCAGGTTGGCTAACAGCCTGCTGCCTGGCCTGCACCCTATTTCACTGTGGGGCTAGAGGAGTTAGAGCCCCTATCTATGTTGGTAGATAAGAGGAGAGCACCCCTCCAGTTAGGATGGAGTCCGTCACTCCTCAGCAGGTCAGGCTTGATCCTGTTTGTGGGTGAGTCCCAGAAAGAGGGCCAATTATCCACAAATGTTATCTTTTGGGAGGGGCAGAAAACAGTTTTCAACCAGCGATTGAGTGCTGAGACTCTGCTGTAGAGCTCGTCACTTCCCCTAACTGGGAGGGGGCCAGAGACAATTACTCGATGCCGACACATCTTTCTAGCTGATTTACACGCTGAAGCTATGTTGCACTTGGTGACCTCTGACTGTTTCATCCTAACATCGTTGGTGCCGGCGTGGATAACAATATCTCTATACTCTCTACACTCGCCAGTTTTAGCTTTAGCCAGCACCATCTTTAGATTAGCCTTAACGTCGGTAGCCCTGCCCCCTGGTAAACAGTGTATGATCGCTGGGTGATTCGTTTTAAGTCTAATACTGCGGGTAATGGAGTCGCCAATGACTAGGGTTTTCAATTTGTCAGAGCTAATGGTGGGAGCCTTCGGAGTCTCAGACCCCGTGCAGGGAGGAGTAGAGACTAGAGAAGACTCAGACTCAGACTCCGACTCGCTACATAATGGGGAAAACCGGTTGAAGGTTTCTGTCGGCTGAATGAGCGACACCGGTTGAGCATTCCAACAGTATTTCCCTCCAGAAGCCATGAGAAAGTTGTCCGGCTGCGGGGACTGTGCGGGGGATTTATACTAACATTACTGTCTGTACTTACTGGTGGCACAGACGCTGTTTCTTCCTTTCCTACACTGATATTACCCTTGCCTAACGATTGCGTCTGAAGCTGGGCTTGTAGCACAGCTATTCTCGCCGTAAGGCGAGAATTCTCCTGTATATTATGAGTACAGCGACTGCAATTAGAAGACATCATGTTAATGTTGCTACTTAGCTTCGGGCTGTTGAAGATGTTGATGAACCATGTCCAGATAAAGCGTCCGGAGTGAAAAAGTTGAATAAGGGAAAAGTTGCGATGGAAAAAAGGAAAATAACGTAAAGTTGGCAGCTAAACGCACAGGAAAAAGACTCTTCTGACTCTTCTGTCTCGGGATAAACGTCCGGGGGTGAAAAAGTTTAACGAAAAGATGAGTGAGGACAAAACTAAAAAGTTGGTAAATTTGTTGAACACAGAGATTGATTAAACGTTTATTAAAAGTAAAACGTGAATAGTTTGTTAGGTAGCCAAGTAGCAACAAACAGCAGAGCAGCACGGAGACAATGCGGAAGCGAGACGGAAGTCACGTGACACCATGTCTGTCTGTCTCCTCTCTCCTCTCATGTCTGTCTCCTCTCTCCTCTCATGTCTGTCTCCTCTCTCCTCTCCTCTCCTGTCTGTCTTCTCTCTCATCTCCTGTCTGGCTTCTCTCTCCTCTTCTGTCCTCTTCTCTTCTCTTCTCTTCTCTTCTCTTCTCTTCTCTTCTCTTCTCTTCTCTTCTCTTCTCTTCTCTTCTCTTCTCTTCTCTTCTCTTCTCTTCTCTTCTCTTCTCTTCTCTTCTCTTCTCTTCTCTTCTCCTCTCCTCTCCTCTCCTCTCCTGTCTGTCTTCTATCTCCTCGCCTGTCTGTCTTCTCTATTCTTTATGTCTTCTCCCTCCTGTCTGCCTGCCTTCTCTCTCCTCTCTCCTGTCTGTCTCCTCTCTCCTCTCCTGTCTATCTTCTCTCTCCTGTCTATCTTCTCTGTCCTCTCCTGTCTATTTTTATATCCTCTCTGTCTGTCTTCTCTCTCCTCTCCTGTCTATCTTCTCTGTCCTCTCCTGTCTGTCTTTTCTCTCCTCACCCGTCCTGTCTGTCTTCTCTGTCCTCTCTGTCTGTCATCTCTCTCCTCTCCGGAATGTCTCCTCTCTCTTCTTCTGTCTGTCTCCTCTCTCATCTGTCTTCTCTCTCCTCTCCTGTCTGTTTTCCATCTCCTCTCCTGTCTATCTTCTCTCTCCTGTCTATCTTCTCTCTCCTCTCCTGTCTGTCTTTTCTCTCATCACCTGTCCTGTCTGTCTTCTGTCCTCTCCTGTCTGTCATCTCTCTCCTCTCCTGTCTGTCTTCTCTCTCCTCTCCTGTATGTCTTCTCCCTCCTGTCTGTCTGCCTCCTCTCTCCTCTCCTGTATGTCTTCTCTCTCCTCTCCTGTCTGTCTTCTCTCTCCTCTCCTTTATGTATTCTCCCTCCTGTCTGTCTGCCTCCTCTCTCCTCTCCTGTCTGTCTTCTCTCTCCTCTCCTGTCTTTCTCCTCTCTCTCCTCTCTTGTCTGTCTTCTCTATCCTCTCCTGTCTGTCTGTCTCCTTCTCTCCCAACCTGCCTTTCTCTCTCCCCTCCTATCTGTCTTCTACCTCCTCTCCTGTCTGTCTCTTCACTCCTGTCTGTTGCATCTCTCCTCTACTATCTGTCTTCTCTCTCCTCTCCTGTCTGTGTTCTCTCTCCTGGCCTACCTGCCTCTCTCCTCTCCTGTCTGTCTCATCTCTCCTCTCCTGTCTGTCTCTTCTCTCTTCTCCTGTCTGTATCTTCTCTCCTCTCATGTCTGTCTTCTTTCTCCTCTCTATCTGTCGCCTCTCTCCTCTCCTGTCTGTCGCCTCTCTCCTCTCCTGTCTGTCTTCTCTCTCCTCTCCTGTCTGTCTCCTTCTCTCCCAACCTGCCTTTCTCTCTCCCTCCTATCTGTCTTCTACCTCCTCTCCTGTCTGTCTCTTCTCTCCTGTCTGTTGCCTCTCCTCTACTATCTGTCCTCTTTCTCCTCTCCTGTCTGTGTTTCTCTCTCTGGCCTACCTGCCTCTCTCCTCTCCTGTCTGTCTCTTCTCTCTTCTCCTGTCTGTATCTTCTCTACTCTCCTGTCTGTATCTTCTCTACTCTCCTGTCTGACATCTTTCTCCTCTCCTCTCTTGTCTTGTCTGTCTCATCTCTCCTCTCCTGTGTGTCTTCTAACTACTCTCCTGTCTGTCTTCTCTCTCCTCTCCTGTCTGTCTCCTCTCTCCTCTCCTGTCTGGCTCCTCTCTCCTCTCCTGCCTGTCTCCTCTCTCCTCTCCTGTCTGTCTCCTCTCTCCTCTCCTGTCTGGCTTCTCTCTCCACTCCTGTCTGTCGCCTCTCTCCTCTCCTGTCTGTCTTCTCTCTCCTCTTCTGTCTGTCTCCTCTCTCCCAACCTGCCTTTCTCTCTCCCCTCCTATCTGTCTTCTACCTCCTCTCCTGTCTGTCTCTTCTCTCCTGTATGTTGCCTCTCTCCTCTACTATCTGTCTTCTCTCTCCTCTCCTGTCTGTGTTCTCTCTCCTGGCCTACCTGCCTCTCTCCTCTCCTGTCTGTCTCATCTCCTGTCTGTCTCTTCTCTCTTCTCCTGTCTGTATCTTCTCTATTCTCCTGTCTGTCTCTTCTCTCCTCTCCTGTCTGGCTTCTCTCTCCTCTCCTGTCTGGTTTCTCTCTCCTCTCCCGTCTGTCTTCTCCCTCCTCTCCTGTCTGTCGCCTCTCTCCTCTCCTGTCTGTCTTCTCTCTCCTCTCCTGTTTGTCTCCTCTCTCTCAACCTGCCTTTCTCTCTCCCCTCCTATCTGTTCTACCTCCTCTCCTGTCTGTCTCTTCTCTCCTGTCTGTTGCCTCTCTCCTCTACTATCTGTCTTCTCTCTCCTCTCCTGTCTGTGTTCTCTCTCCTGGCCTACCTGCCTCCCTCCTCTCCTGTCTGTCTCTTCTCTCTTCTCCTGTCTGTATCTTCTCTCTTCTCATGTCTGTCTTCTTTCTCCTCTCCTGTCTGTCTTCTTTCTCCTCTCCTGTCTGTCTTCTCTCTCCTCTCGTCTGTCTTCTCTCTCCCGACCTGCCTGCCTCTCTCCTCTCCTGTCTGTGTTCTCTCTCCCAACCTACCTGCCTCTCTCCTCTTCTGTCTGTCTCCTCTCTCCCCTCCTATCTGTCTTCTACCTCCTCTCCTGTGTGTCTTCTCTCTCATCTCCTGTCTGGCTTCTCTTTCCTCTTCTGTCTGTCTCCTCTCTCATCTCCTGTCTGTCTCCTCTCTCCTCTCCTCTGTCTCCTCTCTCCTCTCATGTCTGTCTCCTCTCTCCTCTCATGTATGTCTCCTCTCTCCTCTCATGTCTGTCTTCTCCCTCCTCTCCTGTGTGTCTTCACTCTCATCTCCTGTCTGGCTTCTCTCTCCTCTTCTGTCTCTCTCCTCTCTCCTCTCCTGTCTGTCTACTCCCTCCTGTCTGTCTTCTCCTCTCCTCTCCTCTCCTCTCCTCTCCTCTCCTCTCCTCTCCTCTCCTCTCCTCTCCTCTCCTCTCCTCTCCTCTCCATCTCTCTCCTCTCCTGTCTGTCTTCTCTCTCCTTTATGTCTTCTCTCTCCTGTTTATCTTCTCTGTCCTCTCCTGTCTGTCTTTTCTCTCCTCACCTGTCCTGTCTGTCTCCTCTCTCCTCTTCTGTCTGTCTCCTCTCTCCTCTCCTGTATATATTTTCTCTCCTCACCTGTCCTGTCTGTCTTCTCTGTCCTCTCCTGTCTGTCATCTCTCTCCTCTCCTGTCTGTCTCCTCTCTCCTCTTCTGTCTGTTTCCTCTCTCCTCTCCTGTCTGTCTACTCTCTCCTCTCCTGTCTGTCTCCTCTCTCATCTCCTGTCTGTCTTCTCTATTCTGTCTGTCTCCTCTCTCCTCTCATGTCTGTCTCCTCTCTCATCTCCTGTCTGTCTTCTCTCTTCTGTCTCTCTCCTCTCTCCTCTCCTGTCTGTGTCCTCCCTCCTGTCTGTCTTCTCTCTCCTCTCCTCTCCTCTCCTCTCCTCTCCTCTCCTCTCCTCTCCTCTCCTCTCCTCTCCTCTCCTCTCCTCTCCTCTCCTCTCCTCTCCTCTCCTCTCCTCTCCTCTCCTCTCCTCTCCTCTCCTGTCTGTCTCCTCTCTCCTGTGTGCCTCCTCTCTCCTGTTTGCCTCCTCTCTCCTCTCCTGTCTGTCTTCTCTCTCCTCTCCTGTCTGTCTTCTCTCTCCTCTCCTGTCTGTCTTCTATCTCCTCTCCTGTGTGTCTTTTCTCTCAACTCCTGTCTGGCTTCTCTCTCCTCTTCTGTCTGCCTCCTCTCTCCTCTTCTGTCTGCCTCCTCTCTCCTCTCCTGTCTATCTTCTCTGTCTTCTCCTGTCTGTCTTCTCTCTCCTCTCCTCTCCTGTCTGTCTCTTCTCTCCTGTCTGTTGCCTCTCTCCTCTCCTGTGTGTCTTTTCTCTCAACTCCTGTCTGGCTTCTCTCTCCTCTTCTGTCTCTCTCCTCTCTCCTCTCCTCTCTGTCTCCTCCCTCCTCTCCTCTCCTCTCCTCTCCTCTCCTCTCCTCTCCTCTCCTGTCTGTCTTCTCTCTCCTCTCCTGTCTGTCTTCTCTCTCCTTTATGTCTTCTCCCTCCTGTCTGTCTGCCTTCTCTCTCCTCTCCTGTCTGTCTTCTCTCTCCTCTCCTGTCTGTCTTCTCTCTCCTATCCTTCATGTCTTCTCCCTCCTGTCTGTCTGCCTCGTCTCTCCTCACCTGTCTGTCTTCTCTCTCCTCTCCTGTCTGACTCCTCTCTCCTCTCCTGTCTATCTTCTCTCTCCTGTCTATCTTCTCTGTCCTCCCCTGTCTATATTTTCTCTCCTCTCCTGTCTGTCTTCTCTCTCCTCTTCTTTCTGTCTCCTCCCTCCTGTCTGTCTTCTCTCTCCTCTCCTGTCTGTCTTCTTTCTACTCTCCGTCTTCTCTCTCCTCTCCTGTCTATCTTCTATCTCCTGTCTATCTTCTCTCTCCTCTCCTGTCTGTCTTCTCTCTCCTCTCCTGTCCTGTCTGTCTTCTCTGTCCTCTCCTGTCTGTCTCCTCTCTCGTCTTCTGTCTGTCTCCTCTCTCCTCTCCTGTCTGTCTCCTCTCTCATCTCCTGTCTGTCTGTCTCCTCTCTCCTGTGTGCCTCCTCTCTCTCCTGTCTATCTTCTCTATCCTCTCCTGTCTGTCTTCTCTCTCCTCTCCTGTCTGTCTTCTCTCTCCTCTCCTGTCTGTCTTTTCTCTCCGCTCCTGTCTGTCTTTTCTCTCCGCTCCTGTCTCCTCTCTCCTCTCCTGCCTGTCTCCTCTCTCCTCTCATGTCTGTCTCCTCTCTCCTCTCCTGTCTATCTCCTCTCTCCCGACCTGTCTGCCTTTCTCCTCTCCTGTCTGTCTTCTCCTTCCTCTATTGTCTGCCTCCTCTCTCCTCTCCTGTCCGACTCCTCTCTCCTCTTCTATCTGTCTCCTCTCCTGTCTATCTTCTCTCTCCTGTCCCCTTATCTGTCCTCCCCTGTCTGTCTTCTCTCTCATCTCCTGTCTGTCTCCTCTCTCCTCTCCTGTCTGTCTTCTCTGTCCTCTCATGTCTATTTTCTCTCTCCTCTCCGTCTACTCTCTCCTCTCTTGTCTGTCTCCTCTCCAGTCTATCTTCTCTCTCCTGTCTATCTTCTCTGTCTTCTCCTGTCTGTCTTCTCTTTCCTCTCCTGTCTGTCTCCTATCTCCTGTCTGTCTTCTCTCTCCTCTCCTTTCTGTCTCCTCTCTCATTTTCTGTATGTCTTCTCTCTTCTCTCCTGACTTTCTCCTCTCTCCTGACTGTCTCCTCTCCTGTCTGTGTCCTCTCTCCTCTCCTGTCTGTCTTCTTTCTACTCTCTGTCTTCTCTCTCCTCTCCTGTCTATCTTCTCTCTCCTGTCTATCTTCTCTGTCCTCTCCTGTCTGTCTTCTCTCTCTTCTCCTGTCCTGTCTGTCTTCTCTGTCCTCTCCTGTCTGTCTCCTCTTCTGTCTGTCTTCTCTCTCCTCTCCTGTATGTCTTCTCCCTCCTGTCTGTCTGTCTCCTCTCTCCTCTTCTGTCTGTTTCCTCTCTCCTCTCCTGTCTGGCTCCTCTCTCCTCTCCTGTCTGTCTCCTCTCTCATCTCCTGTCTGTCTTCTCTATTCTGTCTGTCTCCTCTCTCCTCTCATGTCTGTCTCCTCTCTCATCTCCTGTCTGTCTTCTCTCTTCTGTCTCTCTCCTCTCTCCTCTCCTGTCTGTGTCCTCCCTCCTGTCTGTCTTCTCTCTCCTCTCCTCTCCTCTCCTCTCCTCTCCTCTCCTCTCCTCTCCTCTCTCTCCTCTCCTCTCCTCTCCTCTCCTCTCCCTCCTCCCTCTCCTGTCTGTCTCCTCTCTCCTGTGTGCCTCCTCTCTCCTGTTTGCCTCCTCTCTCCTCTCCTGTCTGTCTTCTCTCTCCTCTCCTGTCTGTCTTCTCTCTCCTCTCCTGTCTGTCTTCTATCTCCTCTCCTGTGTGTCTTTTCTCTCAACTCCTGTCTGGCTTCTCTCTCCTCTTCTGTCTGCCTCCTCTCTCCTCTTCTGTCTGCCTCCTCTCTCCTCTCCTGTCTATCTTCTCTGTCTTCTCCTGTCTGTCTTCTCTCTCCTCTCCTCTCCTGTCTGTCTCTTCTCTCCTGTCTGTTGCCTCTCTCCTCTCCTGTGTGTCTTTTCTCTCAACTCCTGTCTGGCTTCTCTCTCCTCTTCTGTCTCTCTCCTCTCTCCTCTCCTCTCTGTCTCCTCCCTCCTCTCCTCTCCTCTCCTCTCCTCTCCTCTCCTCTCCTCTCCTCTCCTCTCCTCTCCTCTCCTCTCCTCTCCTCTCCTCTCCTCTCCTCTCCTCTCCTCTCCTCTCCTCTCCTCTCCTCTCCTCTCCTCTCCTGTCTGTCTTCTCTCTCCTCTCCTGTCTGTCTTCTCTCTCCTTTATGTCTTCTCCCTCCTGTCTGTCTGCCTTCTCTCTCCTCTCCTGTCTGTCTTCTCTCTCCTCTCCTGTCTGTCTTCTCTCTCCTATCCTTCATGTCTTCTCCCTCCTGTCTGTCTGCCTCGTCTCTCCTCACCTGTCTGTCTTCTCTCTCCTCTCCTGTCTGACTCCTCTCTCCTCTCCTGTCTATCTTCTCTCTCCTGTCTATCTTCTCTGTCCTCTCCTGTCTATATTTTCTCTCCTCTCCTGTCTGTCTTCTCTCTCCTCTTCTTTCTGTCTCCTCCCTCCTGTCTGTCTTCTCTCTCCTCTCCTGTCTGTCTTCTTTCTACTCTCCGTCTTCTCTCTCCTCTCCTGTCTATCTTCTATCTCCTGTCTATCTTCTCTGTCCTCTCCTGTCTGTCTTCTCTCTCCTCTCCTGTCCTGTCTGTCTTCTCTGTCCTCTCCTGTCTGTCTCCTCTCTCGTCTTCTGTCTGTCTCCTCTCTCCTCTCCTGTCTGTCTCCTCTCTCATCTCCTGTCTGTCTGTCTCCTCTCTCCTGTCTGCCTCCTCTCTCTCCTGTCTGTCTCCTCTCTCCTCTCCTGTCTGTCTTCTCTCTCCTCTCCTGTCTGTCTTCTCTCTCCCCTCCTGTCTATCTCCTCTCTCCTCTGCTGTCTGTCTCCTCTCCTGTCTGTGTTCTCTCTCATCTCCTGTCTGTCTTCTCTCTCCTCTCCTGTCTGTCTTCTCTCTCCTCTCCTGTCTGTCTTCCCTCTCCTGACTGTCTCCTCTCCTCTCCGTCTTCTCTCTCCTCTACAGTCTCTTCTCTCTCCTGTCTATCTTCTCTGTCTTCTCCTGTCTGTCTTCTCTCTCCTCTCCTGTCTGTCTCCTCTGTCCTCTCCTGTCTGTCATCTCCCTCCTCTCATGTCTGTCTCCTCTCTCCTCCCCTGTCTGTCTCCTCTCCTGTCTGTCTTTTCTCTCCTCTCCTTTCTGTCTCCTCTATCATCTTCTGTCTGACTTCTCTCTTCTCTCTTGTCTGTCTCCTCTCTCCTCTCCTGTCTGTCTTCTCTCTCCTCTCCTGTCTGTCTTCTCTGTCCTCCCGTCTGTTTGTCTCCTCTCTCTTCTCCTGTCTGTCTTCTCTCTCCTCTCCTGTCTGTCTTTTCTCTCTTCTCCTGTCTGTCTTCTCTCTCCTGTCTGTATCCTCTCATGTCTGTCTCCTCTCCTGTCTGTCTGTCTCCTCTCTCCTCTCCTGTCTGTCATCTCTCTCATGTCTGCCTCCTCTCTCCTCTCCTGTCTATCTCCTCTCTCCCGACCTGCCTGCCTTTCTCCTCTCCTGTCTGTCTTCTCCTTCCTCTCCTGTCTGTCTCCTCTCTCCTCTCCTGTCCGACTCCTCTCTCCTCTTCTGTCTGTCTCCTCTCCTGTCCCCTTCTCTGTCCTCCCCTGTCTGTCTCCTCTCTCCTCTCCAGTCTGTCTTCTCTGTCCTTGCCTGTCTGTCTTCTCTCTCCTCTCCTGTCTGTCTTCTCTCTCCTCTCCTGTCTGTCTTCTTTCTACTCTCCGTATTCTCTCTCCTCTCCTGTCTATCTTCTATCTCCTGTCTATCTTCTCTGTCCTCTCCTGTCTGTTCTCTCTCTCCTCTCCTGTCCTGTCTGTCTTCTCTGTCCTCTCCTGTCTGTCTCCTCTCTCGTCTTCTGTCTGTCTCCTCTCTCCTCTCCTGTCTGTCTCCTCTCTCATCTCCTGTCTGTATTTCTCCTCTCTCCTGTGTGCCTCCTCTCTCTCCTGTCTATCTTCTCTCTCCTCTCCTCTCATGTCTGTCTTCTCTCTCTTCTACTGTCTGTATTCTCTCTCATCTCCTGTCTGTCTCCTCTCTCCTGACTCTCTCCTCTCCAGTTTGTCTCCTCTCTCCTCTCATGTCTGTCTCCTCTCTCCTCTCCTGTCTGTCTTCTTTCTACTCTCCGTCTTCTCTCTCCTCTCCTGTCTATCTTCTCTCTCCTCTCCTGTCTATCTTCTCTCTCCTGTCTATCTTCTCTGTCCTCTCCTGTCTGTCTTCTCTCTCTTCTCCTGTCCTGTCTGTCTTCTCTGTCCTCTTCTGTCTGACTCCTCTATCCTCCTCTGTCTGTCTGTCTCCTCTCTCCTCTCCTATCTTTCTCCTCTCTCCTCTCCTGTCTGTCTCATCTCTCATCTCCTGTCTGTCTTCTCTCTCCTCTGCTGTCTGTCTCCTCTCTCATCTCCTGTCTGTCTTCTCTCTCCTCTTCTGTCTTCTCCTCTCTCATGTGTGCCTCCTCTCTCTTCTCCTGTCTGTCTTTTCTCTCCTCTCCTGTCTGTCTTCTCTCTCCTATCCTGTCTGTCTTCTCCCTCCTGTCTGTCTACCTCCTCTCTCCTCTCCTGTCTGTGTTCTCTCTCATCTCCTGTCTGTCTTCTCTCTCCTCTCCTCTCTGTCTTCTCTCTCCTGTCTGTCTTCTCTCTCCTCTCCTGTCTGTCTTCTCTCTCCTGACTGTCTCCTCTCCTCTCCGTCTTCTCTCTCCTCTCTTGTCTGTCTCCTCTCTCCTCTCCAGTCTCTTCTCTCTCTTGTCTATCTTCTCTGTCTTCTCCTGTCTGTCTTCTCTCTCCTCTCCTGTCTGTCTCCTCTGTCCTCTCCTGTCTGTCATCTCTTCTCCTCTCCTGTCTGTCTCCTCTCTCCTCTCCTGTCTGTCTCCTCTCTCGTCTGTCTCCTCTCTCCTCTCCTGTCTGTCTTTTCTCTCCTCTCATTTCTGTCTCCTCTCTCATCTTCTGTCTGTCTTCTCTCTTGTCCCTCTCCTTCTCCTCTCCTGTTTGTCTTCTCTCTCCTCTCCTGTCTGCCTTCTCTGTCCTCCCGTCTGTTTATCTCCTCTCTCTTCTCCTGTCTGTCTTCTCTCTCCTCTCCTGTCTGTCTTTTCTCTCTTCTCCTGTCTGTCTTCTCTCTCCTGTCTGTATCCTCTCCTGTCTGTCTCCTCTCCTGTCTGTCTGTCTCCTCTCTCCTCTCCTGTCTGTCTTCTCTCTCATGTCTGCCTCCTCTCTCCTCTCCTGTCTATCTCCTCTCTCCCGACCTGCCTGCCTTTCTCCTCTCCTGTCTGTCTTCTCCTTCCACTCCTGTCTGTCTCCTCTCTCCTCTCCTGTCCGACTCCTCTCTCCTCTTCTGTCTGTCTCCTCTCCTGTCTATCTTCTCTCTCCTGTCCCCTTCTCTCCCCCCGTCTGTCTCCGCTCTCCTGTCCAGTCTGACTTCTCTGTCCTTGCCTGTCTGTCTTCTCTCTCCTCTCCTGTCCGACTCCTCTCTCCTCTTGTGTATGTCTCCTCTCCTGTCTACCTTCTCTCTCTTATCTCCTTCTCTCTCCTCTCCTGTCTGTCTTCTCTGTTCTCTCCTGTCTGTCGTCTCTCTCCTCTCCTGTCTGTCTTCTCCTTCCTCTATTGTCTGCCTCCTCTCTCCTCTCCTGTCCGACTCCTCTCTCCTCTTCTATCTGTCTCCTCTCCTGTCTATCTTCTCTCTCCTGTCCCCTTATCTGTCCTCCCCTGTCTGTCTTCTCTCTCATCTCCTGTCTGTCTCCTCTCTCCTCTCCTGTCTGTCTTCTCTGTCCTCTCATGTCTATTTTCTCTCTCCTCTCCATCTACTCTCTCCTCTCTTGTCTGTCTCCTCTCCAGTCTATCTTCTCTCTCCTGTCTATCTTCTCTGTCTTCTCCTGTCTGTCTTCTCTTTCCTCTCCTGTCTGTCTCTTATCTCCTGTCTGTCTTCTCTCTCCTCTCCTTTCTGTCTCCTCTCTCATCTTCTGTATGTCTTCTCTCTTCTCTCCTGACTTTCTCCTCTCTCCTCTCCTGTCTGTATTTTCTTTCCAATCCTGTCTGTCTTCTCTCTCCTCTCCTGTCTGTCTTCTCTCTCCTCTCCTGTCTGTCTTCTCTTTCCTCCCCTGTCTGTTTGCCTCCTCTCTCTTCTACTGTCTGTCTTCTCTCTCATCTCCTGTCTGTCTCCTCTCTCCTGACTGTCTCCTCTCCTGTCTGTCTCTTTTCTCCTCTCCTGTCTGTCTTCTTTCTACTCTCTGTCTTCTCTCTCCTCTCCTGTCTATCTTCTCTCTCCTGTCTATCTTCTCTGTCCTCTCCTGTCTGTCTTCTCTCTCTTCTCCTGTCCTGTCTGTCTTCTCTGTCCTCTCCTGTCTGTCTCCTCTCTCCTCTTCTGTCCGTCTCCTCTCTCCTCTCCTGTCTGTCTCCTCTCTCCTCTCCTGTCTGTCTCCTCTCTCCTCTCCTGTCTGTCTTCTCTCTCCTCTCCTGTCTGTCTCCTCTCTCATCTCCTGTCTGTCTTCTCTCTCTTCTCCTGTCTGTCTTTTATCTCCTCTCCTGTCTGTCATCTCTCTCCTATCCTGTCTGTCTTCTCCCTCCTGTCTGTTTACCTCCTCTCTCATCTCCTGTCTGTCTTCTTTCTCCTCTCTTGTCTGTCTCCTCTCTCCTCTCCTGTCTATCTTCTCTCTCCTCTCCTCTCCTCTCCTGTCTGTCTTCTCTCTCCTCTTCTGTTTGCCTCCTCTCTCCTCTTCTGTCTGTCTCCTCTCTCCTCTCCTTTCTGTCTCCTCTCTCATCTTCTGTCTGTCTTCTCTCTTCTCTCCTGTCTGTCTCCTCTCTCCTCTCCTGTCTGTCTTTTCTTTCCAATCCTGTCTGTCTTCTCTCTCCCCTCCTGTCTATCTCCTCTCTCCTCTGCTGTCTGTCTCCTCTCCTGTCTGTGTTCTCTCTCATCTCCTGTCTGTCTTCTCTCTCCTCTCCTGTCTGTCTTCTCTCTCCTCTCCTGTCTGTCTTCCCTCTCCTGACTGTCTCCTCTCCTCTCCGTCTTCTCTCTCCTCTACAGTCTCTTCTCTCTCCTGTCTATCTTCTCTGTCTTCTCCTGTCTGTCTTCTCTCTCCTCTCCTGTCTGTCTCCTCTGTCCTCTCCTGTCTGTTATCTCCCTCCTCTCATGTCTGTCTCCTCTCTCCTCCCCTGTCTGTCTCCTCTCCTGTCTGTCTTTTCTCTCCTCTCCTTTCTGTCTCCTCTATCATCTTCTGTCTGACTTCTCTCTTCTCTCTTGTCTGTCTCCTCTCTCCTCTCCTGTCTGTCTTCTCTCTCCTCTCCTGTCTGTCTTCTCTGTCCTCCCGTCTGTTTGTCTCCTCTCTCTTCTCCTGTCTGTCTTCTCTCTCCTCTCCTGTCTGTCTTTTCTCTCTTCTCCTGTCTGTCTTCTCTCTCCTGTCTGTTCCTCTCTGTCTGCTCTTCTGTCTGTCTGTCTCTCTCTCCTCTCCTGTCTGTCATCTCTCTCATGTCTGCCCCTCTCTCCTCTCCTGTTATCTCCTCTCTCCGACCTGCCTGCCTTTCTCCTCTCCTGTCTGTCTTCTCCTTCCTCTCCTGTCTGTCTCCTCTCTCCTCTCTGTCAGACTCCTCTCTCCTCTTCTGTCTGTCTCCTCTCCTGTCCCCTTCTCTGTCCTCCTGTCTGTCTCCTCTCTCCTCTCAGTCTGTCTTCTCTGTCCTTGCCTGTCTGTCTTCTCTCTCCTCTCTGTCTGTCTTCTCTCTCCTCTCCTGTCTGTCTTCTTTCTACTCTCCGTATTCTCTCTCCTCTCCTGTCTATCTTCTATCTCCTGTCTATCTTCTCTGTCCTCTCCTGTCTGTTCTCTCTCTCCTCTCCTGTCCTGTCTGTCTTCTCTGTCCTCTCCTGTCTGTCTCCTCTCTCGTCTTCTGTCTGTCTCCTCTCTCCTCTCCTGTCTGTCTCCTCTCTCATCTCCTGTCTGTATTTCTCCTCTCTCCTGTGTGCCTCCTCTCTCTCCTGTCTATCTTCTCTCTCCTCTCCTCTCATGTCTGTCTTCTCTCTCTTCTACTGTCTGTATTCTCTCTCATCTCCTGTCTGTCTCCTCTCTCCTGACTCTCTCCTCTCCAGTTTGTCTCCTCTCTCCTCTCATGTCTGTCTCCTCTCTCTCTCTCTGTCTGTCTTCTTTCTCTCTCCGTCTTCTCTCTCCTCTCCTGTCTATCTTCTCTCTCCTCTCCTGTCTATCTTCTCTCTCCTGTCTATCTTCTCTGTCCTCTCCTGTCTGTCTTCTCTCTCTTCTCCTGTCCTGTCTGTCTTCTCTGTCCTCCCCTGTCTGTCTCCTCTCTCCTCTCCAGTCTGTCTTCTCTGTCCTTGCCTGTCTGTCTTCTCTCTCCTCTTCTGTCTGTCTCCTCTCCTTTCTGTCTCCTCTCTCATCTTCTGTCTGTCTTCTCTCTTCTCTCCTGTCTGTCTCCTCTCTCCTCTCCTGTCTGTCTTTTCTTTCCAATCCTGTCTGTCTTCTCTCTCCCCTCCTGTCTATCTCCTCTCTCCTCTGCTGTCTGTCTCCTCTCCTGTCTGTGTTCTCTCTCATCTCCTGTCTGTCTTCTCTTCCTCTCTGTCTGTCTTCTCTCTCCTCTCCTGTCTGTCTTCCCTCTCTGCTGTCTCCTCTCTCTCCGTCTTCTCTCTCCTCTACAGTCTCTTCTCTCTCCTGTCTATCTTCTCTGTCTTCTCCTGTCTGTCTTCTCTCTCCTCTCCTGTCTGTCTCCTCTGTCCTCTCCTGTCTGTCATCTCCCTCCTCTCATGTCTGTCTCCTCTCTCCTCCCCTGTCTGTCTCCTCTCCTGTCTGTCTTTTCTCTCCTCTCCTTTCTGTCTCCTCTATCATCTTCTGTCTGACTTCTCTCTTCTCTCTTGTCTGTCTCCTCTCTCCTCTCCTGTCTGTCTTCTCTCTCCTCTCCTGTCTGTCTTCTCTGTCCTCCCGTCTGTTTGTCTCCTCTCTCTTCTCCTGTCTGTCTTCTCTCTCCTCTCCTGTCTGTCTTTTCTCTCTTCTCCTGTCTGTCTTCTCTCTCCTGTCTGTCTCCTCTCCTGTCTGTCTGTCTCCTCTCTCCTCTCCTGTCTGTCATCTCTCTCATGTCTGCCTCCTCTCTCCTCTCCTGTCTATCTCCTCTCTCCCGACCTGCCTGCCTTTCTCCTCTCCTGTCTGTCTTCTCCTTCCTCTCCTGTCTGTCTCCTCTCTCCTCTCCTGTCCGACTCCTCTCTCCTCTTCTGTCTGTCTCCTCTCCTGTCCCCTTCTCTGTCCTCCCCTGTCTGTCTCCTCTCTCCTCTCCAGTCTGTCTTCTCTGTCCTTGCCTGTCTGTCTTCTCTCTCCTCTCCTGTCTGTCTTCTCTCTCCTCTCCTGTCTGTCTTCTTTCTACTCTCCGTATTCTCTCTCCTCTCCTGTCTATCTTCTATCTCCTGTCTATCTTCTCTGTCCTCTCCTGTCTGTTCTCTCTCTCCTCTCCTGTCCTGTCTGTCTTCTCTGTCCTCTCCTGTCTGTCTCCTCTCTCGTCTTCTGTCTGTCTCCTCTCTCCTCTCCTGTCTGTCTCCTCTCTCATCTCCTGTCTGTATTTCTCCTCTCTCCTGTGTGCCTCCTCTCTCTCCTGTCTATCTTCTCTCTCCTCTCCTCTCATGTCTGTCTTCTCTCTCTTCTACTGTCTGTATTCTCTCTCATCTCCTGTCTGTCTCCTCTCTCCTGACTCTCTCCTCTCCAGTTTGTCTCCTCTCTCCTCTCATGTCTGTCTCCTCTCTCCTCTCCTGTCTGTCTTCTTTCTACTCTCCGTCTTCTCTCTCCTCTCCTGTCTATCTTCTCTCTCCTCTCCTGTCTATCTTCTCTCTCCTGTCTATCTTCTCTGTCCTCTCCTGTCTGTCTTCTCTCTCTTCTCCTGTCCTGTCTGTCTTCTCTGTCCTCTTCTGTCTGACTCCTCTATCCTCCTCTGTCTGTCTGTCTCCTCTCTCCTCTCCTATCTTTCTCCTCTCTCCTCTCCTGTCTGTCTCATCTCTCATCTCCTGTCTGTCTTCTCTCTCCTCTGCTGTCTGTCTCCTCTCTCATCTCTGTCTGTCTTCTCTCTCCTCTTCTGTCTTCTCCTCTCTCATTGTGCCTCCTCTCTCTTCTCCTGTCTGTCTTTTCTCTCCTCTCCTGTCTGTCTTCTCTCTCCCTGTCTGTCTTCTCCTCCTGTCTGTCTACCTCTCTCTCTCCTCTCCTGTCTGTGCTTTCTCTCTCATCTCTGTCTGTCTTCTCTCTCCTCTCCTCTCTGTCTTCTCTCTCCTGTCTGTCTTCTTTCTCCTCTCCTGTCTGTCTTCTCTCTCCTCTCCTGTCTGTCTCTCTCTCTCCTCTCTTGTCTGTCTCTCTCTCCTCTCCTCTTCTCTCTCTTGTCTATCTTCTCTGTCTTCTCCTGTCTGTCTTCTCTCTCCTCTCCTGTCTGTCTCCTCTGTCCTCTCCTGTCTGTCTTCTCTTCTCCTCTCCTGTCTGTCTCTCTCTCCTCTCCTGTCTGTCTCCTCTCTCCTCTGTCTTCTCTGTCTCCTCTCCTGTCTGTCTTCTCTCTCCTCTCCTGTCTGTCTTCTCTCTCCTCTCCTGTCTGTCTCTGTCTCTCTCTCTCCTCTCCTGTCTGTCTTCTCTCTCCCTGTCTGTCTCCTCTCTCCTCTCCTGTCTGTCTTCTCTCTCCTCTCCTGTCTGTCTTCTCTCTCTTCTCCTGTCTGTCTTCTCTCTCTCTTCTCCTGTCTGTCTTCTCTCTCCTGTCTGTCGTCTTCTCTCTCCTCTCCTGTCTGTCTTCTCCTCTCCTGTCTGTCTCCTCTCTCTCTCCTGTCTGTCTTCTCTCTCTCTCCTGTCTGTCTCCTCTCTCCTCTCCTGTCTGTCTTCTCTCTCCTGTCTCTCTCTCCTCTCCTGTCTGTCTCTCTCTCTCCTCGTCTGTCTGTCTCTCTCCTCTCCTGTCTGTCTTCTCTCTCCTCTCCTGTCTGTCTCCTCTCTCTCTCTTCTGTCTGTCTTCTCTCTTCTCTCCCGTCTGTCTTCTCTCTCCTCTCCTGTCTGTCTTCTCTGTTCTCTCCTGTCTGTCGTCTCTCTCCTCTCCTGTCTGTCTCCTCTCTCCTCTCCTCTCCTGTCTGTTGCCTCTCTCATCTCCTGTCTGGCTTCTCTCTCCTCTTCTGTCTGTCTCCTCTCTCCTCTTCTGTCTATCCTCTCTCCTCTCCTGTCTGTCTTCTCCTCTCCTGTCTGTCTCCTCTCTCTCTCTGTCTGTCTCTCTCTCCCTGTCTGTCTCTCTCTCTCTCCTGTCTGTCTTCTCTCTCCTCTCCTGTCTGTCTTCTCTCTCATCTCTCTCTGTCTCTCTGTCCTCTCCTGTCTGTCTTCTCTCTCCTCTCCTGTCTGTCTCTCTCTCTCCTCTCCTGTCTGTCTCCTCTCTCCTGTCTGTCTCCTCTCTCTCCTCTCCTGTCTGTCTCCTCTCTCATCTCCTGTCTGTCTTCTCTCTTCTCTCCTGTCTGTCTCCTCTCTCCTCTCCTGTCTGTCTTCTCTCTCTCCTCTCCTGTCTGTCTTCTCTCTCCTCTCTCTGTCTGTCTCTCTCTCTCTTCTCCTTCTGTCTTCTCTCCTCTCCTGTCTGTCTTCTCTCTCTTCTCCTGTCTGTCTTCTCTCTCCTGTCTGTCTCCTCTCTCTGTCTGTCTCCTCTCCTGTCTATCTTCTCTCTCCTGTCTATCTTCTCACTCCTCTCCGTCTTCTTTCTCCTCTCTTGTCTGCCTCCTCTCTCCTCTCCTGTCTATCTTCTCTCTCCTGTCTATATTCTCTGTCCTCTCCTGTCTGTCATCTCTCTCCTCTCCTGTCTGTCTCCTCTCTCCTCTTCTGTCTGTCTCCTCTCTCCTCTTATGTATGTCTCCTCTCTCCTCTCCTGTCTGGCTCCTCTCTTGTCTGTCTCCTCTCTCATCTCCTGTCTGTCTTCTCTCTCCTCTCCATCTTCTTTCTCTTCTCTTGTCTGTCTCCTCTCTCCTCTCCTGTCTATCTTCTCTCTCCTGTCTATCTTCTCCTCTCCTCTCCTCTCTCTCTCTCCTCTCCTCTCCTCTCCTCTCCTCTCCTCTCCTCTCCTGTCTGTCTTTTCTCTCCTCTTCTGTCTGTCTCCTCCCTCCTGTCTGTCTTCTCTCTCCTCTCCTCTCCTGTCTATCTTCTCTCTCCTCTCCTGTCTGTCTCTTCTCTCCTGTCTGTCTCCTCTCATGTCTGTCTTCTCTCTCCTCTCTTGTCTGTCTCCTCCTTCCTCTCCTGTCTGTCTCCTCTCTCCTCTCCTGTCTTTCTCCTCTCTCCTCTACTGTCTGTCTCCTCTCTCCTCTCGTCTGTCTTCTCTCTCCTGTCTGTCTCCTCTCTCCCGAACTGCCTGCCTCTGCTATCTGTCTTCTCTCACCTCTCCTGTCTGTCTCCTCTCCTCTCCTGTCCGTCTTCTCTATCCTCTCCTGTCTGTCTCCTCTCTCCTCTCCTGTCTGTCTCGTCTCTCCTCTCCTGTCTGTCTCCTCTCTCCTCTCCTGTCTGTCTCCTCTCTCCTCTCCTGTCTGTCTCCTCTCTCCTCTCCTATCTGTCTTCTCTCTCCTCTCCTATCTGTCTTCTCTCTCCTCTCCTATCTGTCTTCTCTCTCCTCTCCTATCTGTCTTCTCTCTCCTCTCCTATCTGTCTTCTCTCTCCTGTCTGTTTTCTCTCTCCCGGCCTGCCTGCCTCTTCTCCTACCCTCTTTTCCCTTCTTCATTCTCCTTGTATCCCAGTCTTCCTGCTTCCCGTGTATCCCCATCTTCCTGCTTCCCGTGTATCCCCATCTTCCTGCTTCCCTTGTATGCCCATCTTCCTGCTTCCCTTGTAACCCTGTCTTCCTGCTTCCCTTGTATCCCCGTCTTCCTGCTTCCCTTGTATCCCAGTCTTCCTGCTTTCCTTGTATCCCAGTCTTCCTGCTTTCCTTGTATCCCAGTCTTCCTGCTTCCCTTGTATCCCAGTCTTCCTAATTCCCTTGTATCCCAGTCTTCCTGCTTCACTTGTATCCCAGTCTTCCTGCTTCCCTTGTATCCCAGTCTTCCTGCTTCCCTTGTATCCCAGTCTTCCTGCTTCCCTTGGCTAATTGCCTGCATTCCTCTCTCTTCCTTTCTCTTGTTCCTATTTACCTCTTTCTGCCTCTCTGTCTATGGGAGAATCTCAATTGCATACTCCTCGTCGCCTCCTCAAAACCCATTGATGACATTGGAGGAGAAGGTCAGAGGGGAGGGACCTCTGGCTTTCTCATCTAATGGGTTTTGAGAAGGAGTCGAGGAGAAAGGACGCAAGGATTTTGCAATTGAGATTCTCTATATGTGTCTCCCTCCCTGCCGGCCTGCCAGTCTACCTGCCTGCTTTTCTCGTCTCCTCCACTCTTCTGTCTCTCCTCTCCCCCTGACAATGCTACTCAGGAACACAGAGACAGATAGGCAGACAGGCAGGCAGAGGGCCCCTCTCACTGCCTGTCTGTGTCCCTGTGTTCCTGAGTAGCATTGTCAGGGAGAGGAGAGAAACCTTGACAGCTTGACTGGACAGCTTGACTGGTGAATAGGATACACTCGCTACACACAGTGAATGTTTTTTTCTGAGTGGTGGTCACTGTGTTGTGCATTTGTTATGCACCGTTTTGTTTGTCATAATAACGCCTTTGTCAAGGTTATTTTCAACAAACAGTGTTGATGGAATAACTATTTGATAGTATTTCAAAAGTTTGGAAGAATCCTCTTTCACATTTTACAGTTATTTGATGACAAATGGTTTGGATGAGTAATTGTAATGAACATTGAGTAATGTTCCATTCTACTGTTTGATTTCAGCTGTTTTTCTAACCTCATCCGAGGCATTAACGTTAGGTGGTTGGTAGCTGCTGTACTTAATTACAGCTACTGATAACAGTCTGCTGTAGCTTACAACAATTCTAATTTCTAAAGTGGAAGTTGGGAGAGTTTTATTCGGGTGGTTCAGTGAAACAATTATAGTTTCTGAGGTGGAAGTTGGGAGAGTTATATATTTATTTATTTTTTTGGTGAGGGGAGGCCTGCTCTCTCCTTTCCCTGATGTTCAGTTCATTTCATCCCGATCTCCTCTGCATTATTGTAGCCATCTGTTGCAGGCTGTCAACTATGCCTCTGCCTATCCCTGTTCTCTCCTCTCCGCACAGGCTACACAAACGCCCACACCGCGTGGCTGCTGCCTCTCTAACCTGGTGGTCCCTGCACGCACCCCCACACCTGAGTTCCAGGTCTCAGGCAGCCTCTGGAACTGCCGTTCTGCTGCCAACAAAGCTGACTTCATCCCAGCCTATGCTAATCTCCAGTCCCTCGACTTCCTGGCGCTGACGGAAACATGGATTACCACTGAAAACACTGCTACTCCTACTGCTCTCTCCTCATCTGACCATGTGTTCTCGCATACCCCGAGAGCATCTGGTCAGAGGGATGGTGGCACAGGAATCCTCATCTCTCCCAAGTGGACATTCTCAATTTTTCCCCTAACCCATCTGTCTATCTCCTCATTTGAATTCCATGCTGTCACAGTCACTAGCCCATTTAAGCTTAATATCCTTGTCATCTATCGCCTCCAGGTTCCCTTGGAGAGTTCATCAATGAGCTTGACGCCTTGATAAGTTCCTTTCCTGAGGATGGCTCACCCTCACAGTTTTGGGGGATTTCAACCTCCTATGTCCACATTTGACTCATTTCTCTCTGCCTCCTTCTTTCCACTTCTCTCCTCTTTTGACCTCACCCTCTCACCGTCCCCTACTCACAAGGCAGGCAATACGCTTGACCTCATCTTTACTAGATGCTGCTCTTCTACTAATCTCACTGCAACTCCCCTCCATGTCTCCGACCACTACTTTGTTTCCTTTTCTCTCTCGCTCTCCTCACACTACTCACTCTGCCCCTACACAGATGGTAATGCGCCGCAGCAACCCGCTCTCTCTCTCCCACTACTCTCTCCTCTTCCATCCTATCATCTCTTCCCTCTGCTCAATCCTTCTCCCTCCAATCTCCTGATTCTGCCTCCTCAACCCTCCTCTCCTCCCTTTCTGCATCCTTTGACTCTCTGTGTCCCCTATCCTCCCGGCCGGCTCGGTCCTCCTCCAGCTCCGTGGCTTGATAACTCATTGCGAGCTCACAGAACAGAGCTCCGGGCAGCGGAGCGGAAATGGAAGAAAACTAAACTCCCTGCCGACCTGGCATCTTTTCCTCCCTCCTCTCTACATTTTCTCCATCTGTTTCTGCTGCTAGGCCTTTCTACCACTCTAAATTCCAAGCATCTGCCTCTAACCCTAGGAAGCTCTTTTTGCCACATTTTCCTCCCTCCTGAATCCTCCCCCGCCCCCCTCCTCTCTCTCTGTGGATGACTTCGTCAACCACTTTGAAAAGAAGGTTGACGACATTCGATCCTCGTTTGTTAAGTCTAATGACACTGCTGGTCCTACTCACACTGCCCTACCCTATGCTTTGACTTCTTTCTCCCCTCTCTCTCCAGATAAAATCCTGCGACTTGTGACTGCAGGCCGCCCAACAATCTGCCCGCTTGACCCCATCCCCTCCTCTCTTCTCCAGACCATCTCCGGTGACCTTCTCCCCTACCTCACCTCGCTGATCAACTCATCCTTGACCGCTGGCCATGTCCCTTCCGTCTTCAAGAGAGCGAGAGTTGCTCCCCTTCTCAAGAAACCAACACTCGATGTCAACAACTACAGACCAGTATCCCTTCTTTCTTTTCTTTCCAAAACTATTGAGCGTGCCGTCTTTAGCCAACTCTCTTGCTATCTCTCTCAGAATGACCTTCTTGATCCAAACCAGTCAGGTTTCGGGACTGGTCATTCAACTGAGACTGCTCTTCTCTGTGTCACGGAGGCTCTCCGCACTGCTAAAGCTAACTCTCTCTCCTCTGCTCTTGTCCTTCTAGACCTGTCTGCTGCCTTTGATACTGTGAACCATCAGATCCTCCCTCTCCACCCTCTCCGAGCTGGGCATCTCCGGCGCGGCTCACTCCTGGATTGCGTCCTACCTGACCGGTCGCTCCTACCAAGTGGCGTGGCGAAGCTGTCTCCGCACCACGTGCTCTCACCACTGGTGTCCCCCAGGGCTCAGTCCTAGGCCCTCTCCTTTTCTCCCTATACACCAAGTCACTTGGCTCTGTCATATCCTCACATGGCCTCTCCTATCATTGCTACGCTGACGATACACAACTAATCTTCTCCTTTCCCCCTTCTGATAACCAGGTGGCGAATCGCATCTCTGCATGTCTGGCAGACATATCAGTATGGATGACGGATCACCACCTCAAGCTGAACCCTGGCAAGACGGAGCTGCTCTTCCTCCCGGGGAAAGGACTGCCCGTTCCATGATCTCGCCATCACGGTTGACAACTCCGCTGTGTCCTCCTCCCAGAGTGTGAAGAGCCTAGGCGTGACCCTGGACAACACCCTGTCGTTTCTCCGCCAACATCAAGGCGGTGACCCGCTCCTGCAGGTTCATGCTCTACAACATTCGGAGAGTACGACCCTGCCTTCACAGGAAGCGGCACAGGTCCTAATCCAGGCACTTGTCATCTCCCCGTCTGGACTACTGCAACTCGCTGTTGGCTGGCCTCCCTGCCTGTGCCATTAAACCCCTACAACTCATCCAGAATGCCGCAGCCCGTCTGGTGTTCAACCTTCCCAAGTTCTCTCACGTCACCCCCCCCTCCTCCGCACACTCCACTGGCTTCCAGTTGAAGCTCGCATCCGCTACAAGACCATGGTGCTTGCCTATGGAGCAGTGAGGGGAACGGCACCTCTGTACCTTCGGGCTCTGATCAGTCCCTACACCCAAACGAGGGCATTGCGTTCATCCACCTCTGGCCTGCTGGCTCCCTTCCTCTGCGGAAGCATAGTTCCCGCTCAGCCCAGTCAAAACTGTTCGCTGCTCTGGCACCCCAATGGTGGAACAAGCTCCCTCACGACGCCAGGACAGCGGAGTCACTCACCACCTTCCGGAGGCATTTGAAACCCCACCTCTTTAAGGAATACCTGGGATAGGATAAAGTAATCCTTCTACCCCCCAAAAATTGTAAAGTGGTTATCCCACTGGCTATAGAGTGAACGCACCAATTGGTGAGTCGCTCTGGATAAGAGCGTCTGCTAAATGACGTAAATGTGCCCTTGAGCAAGGCACTTAACCCTAATTGCTCCTGTAAGTCGCTCTGGATAAGAGCGTCTGCTAAATGACTAAAATGTAAATGTAAATGATTTCATTCTCTTTAATTCCTCTTAAAGCTCTCTGGAACAGCTCAGCACGTCCTCTTCGCTTCACATGGAATAGATCTGTGAGTCAAAGCAGCGTGACTGATCAGAGCCGACAGAGAGCGTGACACCATGCATGACACTAACAAAGTGAAATCAACACCCCTGATGCCCATTTGCCTCTGGGCTTTAAGAAGTTCAGGTCAAACTAAGTTGATGATTATCTCTCGCTGCTTTCTCAGCAGTTCTTTAGTCTGAACTTTTTAGAAAGTGGGGAAAGGTGTAAAACTCAAACTCCAGCAAAAGAACACTGGACTTTTTCTTTGCAACTCTGCCTAGGTCAGCATCCCGGAGTCGCCTCTTCACTGTTGACGTTGAGACTGGTGTTTTTTGCGGGTACTATTTAATGAAGCTGCCAGTTGAGGACCTGTGAGGCGTCTGTTTCTCAAACTAGACACTAATGTATTTGTCCTCTTGCTCAGTTGTGCACCGGGGCCTCCCATTCCTCTTTCTATTCTGGTTAGAGCCAGTTTGAGCTGTTCTGTGAAGGGAGTAGTACACAGCGTTGTACGAGATCTTCAGTTTCTTGAAAATTTCTCGCATGGAATAGCCTTAATTTCTCAGAACAAGAATAGACTGACAAGTTTCAGAAGAAAGTGATTTGTTTCTGGCCATTTTGATCCTGTAATCGAACCCACAATTGCTGATGCTCCAGATACTCAACTAGTCTCAAGAAGGCCAGTTTTATTGCTTCTTTAATCAGCACAACAGTTTTCAGCTGTGCTAACATAATTGCAAAAGGGTTTTCTAATGATCAATTAGCCTTTTAAAATGATAAACTTGGATTAGCAAACACAATGTGCCATTGGAACACAGGACTGATGGTTGCAGATAATGGGCCTCTGTACGCCTATGTAGATATTCCATAAAAAATCAGCCGTTTCCAGCTACACTAGCCATTTACAACATTAACAATGTCTACACTGTATTTCTGATCAATTTGATGATATTTTAATGGACAAAAAAATTGATTTTCTTTCGAAAACAAGGACATTTCTAAGTGACCCCAAACTTTTGAACGGTAGTGTACATGATAACAGAAATGAACGAAGAGGGTAGATAAGTATACAATAGGCCATAATTGATTTTGGCCCAATACAGTGGGGGGGAAAAGTATTTAGTCAGCCACCAATTGTGCAAGTTCTCCCACTTTAAAAGATGAGAGAGGCCTGTAATTTTACGCGTCAACCATGACAGACATACTGAGAGAAAAAAATCCAGAAAATCACATTGTAGGATTTTTTATGAATTTATTTGCAAATTTTGGTGGAAAATAAGTATTTGGTCAATAACAAACGTTTCTCAATACTTTGTTATATACCCTTTGTTGGCAATGACACAGGTCAAACGTTTTCTGTAAGTCTTCACAAGGTTTTCACACACTGTTGCTGGTATTTTGGCCCATTCCTCCATGCAGATCTCCTCTAGAGCAGTGATGTTTTGGGGCTGTCACTGGGCAACACAGACTTTCAACTCCCTCCAAAGATTTTCTATGGGGTTGAGATCTGGAGACTGGCTAGGCCAATCCAGGACCTTGAAATGCTTCTTACGAAGCCACTCCTTCGTTTTCCGGGCGGTGTGTTTGGGATCATTGTCATGGTGAAAGACCCAGCCACGTTTCATCTTCAATGCCCTTGCTGATGGAAGGAGGTTTTCACTCAAAATCTCACGATACATGGCCCCATTCATTCTTTCCTTTACACGGATCAGTTGTCCTGGTCCCTTTGCAGAAAAACAGCCCCAAAGCATGATGTTTCCACCCCCATGCTTCACAGTAGGTATGGTGTTCTTTAGATGCAACTCACATTCTTTGTCCTCCAAACACGACGAGTTGAGTTTTTACCAAAAAGTTCTATTTTGGTTTCATCTGACCATATGACATTCTCCCAATCCTCTTCTGGATCATCCAAATGCACTCTAGCAAACTTCAGACGGGCCGGGACATGTACTGGCTTAAGCAGGGGGACACGTCTGGCACTGCAGGATTTGAGTCCCTGGCGGCGTAGTGTGTTACTGATGGTAAGCTTTGTTACTTTGATCCCAGCTCTCTGCAGGTCATTCACTAGGTCCCCCTGTGTGGTTCTGGGATTTTTGGTTCTGGGATCATTTTGACCCCACGGGGTGAGATCTTGCGTGGAGCCCCAGCTCGAGGGAGATTATCAGTGGTCTTGTATGTCTTCCATTTCCTAATAATTGCTCCCACAGTTGATTTCTTCAAACCAAGCTGCTTACCTATTGCAGATTCAGTCTTCCCAGCCTGGTGCAGGTCTACCATTTTGTTTCTGGTGTCCTTTGACAGCTCTTTGGTCTTGGCCATAGTGGAGTTTGGAGTGTGACTGTTTGAGGTTGTGGACAGGTGTCTTTTATACTGAACACAAGTTCAAACAGGTGCCATTAATACAGGTAACGAGTGGAGGACAGAGGAGCCTCTTAAAGAAGAAGTTACAGGTCTGTGAAAGCCAGAAATCTTGCTTGTTTGTAGGTGACCAACTACTTATTTTCCACCATAATTTGCAAATAAATTCATAAAAAAATCCTACAATGTGATTTTCTGGATTTTTTTTCTTCCATTTGTCTGTCATAGTTGACGTGTACCTATGATGAAAATTACAGGCCTCTCTCATCTTTTTAAGTGGGAGAACTTGCACAATTGGTGGCTGACTAAATACTTTTTTTACCCCACTGTGGGTCTGGCGTATTCCCACGTTCAAAAAGCTTTCCGTTTTGATTGGGTTATTTTGCCTAAAAACCTTTAGGCCTACCTATAGAAACATTTTTTTTAAACTACTCTGCATCTATGCCCAGCCTGGCAAGAGTGGCCAAAAGGGTGTTTAGCATCCCCAGTGGCTCTGCAAGTCTGGAGAGGATATTCTCTGCTGCTGGCCGGCTCTCCAGGCACCATCATATGAGCCTGAAGCAACAGACTGGCAAACCTTGTGTTTCTAAAAATGAAATATTCAAAGGCACTAATAAAGTCATTTTTCGTTTAATTTGTATTTAATTCTAAGTAAGTCACAGCCTATATGCGAAATGTATAGACTATAATGATTTAATACAACAAAATGTTGTTTAAATGCTGAACACTTTATGTCCCTACCAGCCTATTGTGTCGCACTCGCAAATGCGTCACAATGTAATTCTTTGTAGGCTATGGCCTTGAAATAATATATTCTAAATAATTCATTTTCATTCCTTCTTAGGCTCCCTGTCTGGCTCCTGACCTATTTACAGTGTTTATATGCTGTTTAATATGACATGTAGCCTATTTGAAATTGTGAGCGCTTCTTACAGTCACCTTTTCATGTTTATTCAAATACTTTTCATTCAAATCACATGGTTTGGTTTAATCATATGGTTTGGTTTCAGTACTTCAAACCAAATGGTAGGTCCAGGTATTCACAAAAATAGAAGGGTGTTGGTTAAATTCTGATTTGAATGAATGGAGCGAATTTAGAGCGGCAGTTTCTTTTTCCTGCAAGTTCGGAGCGGTTTTTAGCGGCGCGGTTGGAAAGGACATGGATTAGCTCCAGAAGTTTCAGGGATACAAAATGGAACATACAACCTGGCTGCACCTGGCTCTTTGTCCCCAGTTAAAGAGCCTCCATCTTCGTAGCGCCACGCATCTTGACAGAGCACTCCCCTGAGGAAAGAACGCTCCTCTCCTCATCTCTCTCTCCTCTCTGCAGCAGCAATGCTTTGCCCACTCAAGCAGCTGTCAAGGTTAGACCGTTTTACATGGTGAGGCTCCAATGCCCTTGTCCAATTTCACTTTGGAGTGAGGCTGGGCTCAACATGCCAATCCTGTATTACCTAACAAATTAAATCACACATCTGGTAGGAAGCGGAGGAGGAGATGAGAGTGGGATGGAGGGAGGAGAGGAGAGAGGGATGGAGGGATGAGGAGAGGAGAGGAGAGGAGAGGAGAGGAGAGGAGAGGAGAGGAGAGGAGAGGAGAGGAGAGGAGAGGAGAGGAGAGGAGAGGAGAGGAGAGGAGAGGAGAGGAGAGGAGAGGAGAGGAGAGGGATGGAGGGATGAGGAGGAGAGGAGAGAGGGATGGAGGGATGAGGAGAGAGGGATGGAGGGATGAGGAGAGGAGAGAGGGATGGAGGGATGAGGAGAGAGGGATGGATGGAGGGAGGAGGAGAGGAGAGAGGGATGGAGGGATGAGGAGAGGAGAGTGGGATGAGGGAGGAGAGGAGAGAGGGATGGAGGGATGAGGAGAGGAGAGAGGGATGGAGGGAGGAGGAGAGGAGAGAGGGATGGAGGGAGGAGGAAAGGAGAGAGGGATGGAGGGAGGAGGAGGAGAGGAGAGAGGGATGGAGGGGGGAGAGGAGAGAGGGATGGAGGGGGGAGAGGAGAGAGGAGAGAGGGATGGAGGGAGGAGAGGAGAGAGGGATGGAGGGAGGAGAGGAGAGAGGGATGGTGGGATGAGTAGAGGAGAAAGGGATGGAGGGAGGAGGAGAGGAGAGAGGGATGGAGGGAGGAGAGGAGAGAGGGATGGAGGGATGAGTAGAGGAGATAGGGATGAGGAGAGGAGAGAGGGATGGAGGGAGGAGGAGAGAGGGATGGAGAGAGGAGAGGAGAGAAGAGGAGAGGGCTATGATGCCTGGATAATTAACACTGAACACTGGATGAGCTACAATTCATTATCCAGGCATCTCCTCTTCTCTCCTCTCCTCCCTCCGCAATACTGACTGGCTCCAAACAGCTCAACATCCTCAACCAGTTACTGACTCTCCTCTAACAATGTCCTGATCCTCTGGCAGACGAGGCGGAGAGGAGACGAGCTCAGCCCTGTTTGACAGACTCTTTCCCCCCTGAATTCTCTCACACAGTGACTGACACTTAATCTTGTTCCAGTATGTTTACTGAATATCCTTTTCAATATTGTTAACTTACAAATAAACTACAACACTAGCTGTGATAAGGTACACTGTAAAATACCACTCTCATTCTCCTGGCCCAACTCCTATTGGCGCTGGAGAAGATGGCTGCCGTTTTACAGCCCTCTAACCAATTGTACTATTATGTGTGTTTTCCGCGTTATTTGTAATTTATTTTGTACATAATGTTTCTGCCATTGTCTCTTATAACCAAAAAGAGCTTCTGGATATCAGGACAGCGATTACTCACTTCGTATTGGACGAAGATTTTTTTCTTCAACGAGGCGGCCGCAAAGGATATCCTACAGACACCCGACAAGGCCCAAATCCCCGTCATTCGCATGAGGAAGAGACAGAGATATCATGGACGTAGGTCGGGGTGCCTTGTAAGGATCCAACGGCGAGCAAGTAAACTGCCGCTCCCATCAATCCTATTAGCCAATCTTCAATCATTGGAGAATAAATTGGATGACCTAAGATTACGGTTATCCTACCAACGGGACATTAAAAATGGTAATATCTTATGTTTCACCAAGTCGTGGCTGAATGACGACATGGACAACATACAGCTAGCGGGCTATACGCTACATCGGCAGGATAGAATGGCTGACTCCGGTAAGACAAGGGGTGGCGGTCTGTGTATATTTGTAAACAACAGCTGGTGCACAAAATCAAATACTAAGGAAGTCTCAAGGTTTTGCTCACCTGAGGTAGAGCATCTTATGATAAGCTGTAGACCACACTATTTACCAAGAGAGTTTTCATCTATATTTTTCATAGCTGTCTATTTACCACCACAAACCAATACTGGCATTAAGATTGCACTGAATGAGCTGTATAAGGCCATATGTCAACAGGAAAACGCTCATCCAGAGGCAGCGCTCCTAGTGGCCGGGGACTTTAATGCAGGGAAACTTAAATCCGTTCTACCTAATTTCTACCAGCATGTTAAATGTGCAACCAGAGGAAAAAAAAACTCTAGACCACCTTTACTCCACACACAGAGACGCATACAAAGCTCTCCCTTGCCCTCCATTTGGCAAATCTGACCATAACTCTATCCTCCTGATTCCTGCTTATAAGCAAAAACTAAAGCAGGAAGCACCAGTGACTCAGTTAATAAAAAAGTGGTCAGATGACGCAGATACTAAGCTACAGGACTGTTTTGCTAGCACAGACTGGAACATGTTCCAGGATTCTTCAGATAGCATTGAGGAGTACACCACATCAGTCACTGGCTTCATCAATAAGTGCATCGATGATGTCGTCCCCACAGTGACCGTACGTACATACCCCAACCAGAAGCCATGGATTACAGGAAACATCCGCACTGAGCTAAAGGGTAGAGCTGCCGCTTTCAAGGAGCGGGACTCTAACCCGGACGCTTATAAGAAATCCCGCTATACCCTCCGACGAACCATCAAACGAACCATTATCCAGGCACAACTCCAACACCATCATTAAGTTTGCCGACGACACAACAGTGGTACGACAACGATGAGACAGCCTATAGGGAGGAGGTCAGAGACCTGGCCGTGTGGTGCCAGGATAACAACCTCTCCCTCAACGTGACCAAGACAAAGGAGATGATTGTGGACTACAGGAAAAAAAAGAGGACTGAGCACGCCCCCATTCTCATCGACGGGGCTGTAGTGGAACAGGTTGAGCTTCAAGTTCCTTGGTGTCCACATCACCAACGAACTATCAAGGTCCAAACACACCAAGACAGTTGTGAAGAGGGCACGACAAAGCCTATTCCCCCTCAGGAGACTGAAAAGATTTGGCATGGGTCCTCAGATCCTCAAAGAATTATACAGCTGCACCATCGAGAGCATCCTGACTGGTTGCATCACCGCCTGGTATGGCAACTGCTTGGCCTCCGATCGCAAGGCACTACAGAGGGTAGTGCGTACGGCCCAGTACATCACTGGGGCCAAGCTTCCTGCCATCCAGGACCTCTATACCAGGCAGTGTCAGAGGAAGGCCCTCAAAATTGTCAAAGACTCCAGCCACCCTAGTCATAGACTGTTCTCTCTGCTACCGCACGGCAAGCGGTACCGGAGTGCCAAGTCTAGGTCCAAAAGACTTCTCAACAGCTTCTACCCCCAAGCCATAAGACTCCTGAACAGCTAATCATGGCTACCCGGACTATTAGCACTGCCCCCCCACCCCATCTTTTTACGCTGCTGCTACTCTGTTAATTATTTATGCACATTGACTCTGCACCGGTACCCCCCTGTATATATAGCCTCCCTACTGTTATTTTATTTTACTTCTGCTCTTTTTTTCTCAACACTTTTTTGTTGTTGTTTTATTTTATTTAAAATAAATGCACTGTTGGTTAAGGGCTGTAAGTAAGCATTTCACTGTAATGTCTGCACCTGTTGTATTCGGCGCATGTGGCCAATAAAATTAGATGAGATTTTATTTGATTTAATAATATAAATGAACTGTTACTAACAGTGTGCAGACTTTGGAACAAGGGATTGAAAGCTGAAACAGTCAGTAAGCATAAGCATTACAGCAATATCCCGAATGGCTCTTAAAGAGAAGATGTCAGTGAATTACCATATTAATGACTACAGTTGATGTGATTTTCATTCACAGAAGTTTGAAAATATCTGCTGACAAACTAGAGGAATTAAATAGAAATAGACATTTAAAATCAGCACTGACCCAATTTTTACACAGGTTGATGAATGTAATTCATTCATCAACCTTGGTTTCTACAACCGTGTGATGAGATGACATTTGACACAGTAAAATTCTAATAGCCTGAAGGATCATGGGAGATATGTTTAATGAATTACATTAGCTGTGTTAATGGTGTTCTGTCAGAGAGCAGGAATAAAATCCAGATCAAAACAGGCTTTAAATAATAAAATACTATTGTTATATAAACTGATTTAATCTCAACATGTCTGTATTAATGTTGTTTGTTTACATAAAAATAAAACGTTTGTAGGATGGCATCCTATTCCCTATGGGCCCTGCTCAAAAGTAGTGCACTAAATGGGGAATAGGGTGCCTTTGGGACGCTCATGTAATAAATCCCTCAGATGTATCCAATGAATATCAAACCTTAGGCCTGCTGTATGACAGGCGATAACATCCTGATATTGAATGATGTATTACTGTAGAGACCAAACAGATTAGGATGATGTTTTCCTTGTGACTAGACAGATTTACTGTAGGCTATATACAGTACCAGTCAAACGTTTGTACACACCTACTCATTCAAGGGTTTTTCTTTATTTTTTTTACTATTTTCTACATTGTAGAATAATAGTGAAGACATCAAAACTTTGAAATAACACATATGGAATAATGTAGTGACCAAAAAAGTGTTTAACAAATCAAAATATATTTTATATTTGAGATTCTTCAAATAGCCACCCTTTGCCTTGATGACAGCTTTGCACACTCTTGGCATTCTCTCAACCAGCTTCATGAGGTAGTCACCTGGAATGCATTTCAATTAACAGGTGTGCCTTGTTAAAAGTACATTTGTGGAATTTCTTTCCTTCCTAATGGGTTTGAGACAATCAGTTGTGTTGTGACAAGGTAGGGATGGTATACAAAAGATAGCCCTATTTGGTAAAAGACCAAGTCCATATTATGGCAAGAACAGCTCAAATAAGCAAAGAGAAACGACAGTCCATCATTACTTTAAGACATGATGGTCAATCAATACGGAACATTTCAAGAACTTTGAATGTTTCTTAAAGTGCAGTTGCAAAAACAATCAAGCGCTATGATGAAATTGGCTCTCATGAGGACAACCAATGGAAAGGAAGACCAGAATTACCTCTGCTGCAGAGAATAAGTTCATTAGAGTTACCAGCCCAAATAAATGCTTCACAGAGTTCAAGTAACAGACACATCTCAACATCAACTGTTCAGAGGAGACTGCGTGAATCAGGCCTTCATGGTCGAATTGCTGCAACGAAACCACTGCTAAAGGACACCAATAAGAAGAAGAGAATTGCTTGGGCCAAGAAACACGAGCAATGGACATTAGACCGGTGGAAATCTGTCCTTTGGTCTGATGAGTCCAAATTTGAGATTTTTGGTTCCAACCGCCGTGTCTTTGTGAGACGCAGAGTAGGTGAACGGATGATCTCCACATGTGTGGTTCCCACCATGAAGCATGGAAGAGGTGTGATGGTGTGGGGGTGCTTTGTTGGTGACACTGTCTGTGATTTATTTAGAATTCAAGGCACACTTAACCAGCATGGCTACCACAGCATTCTGCAGCGATACGCCATCCCATCTGGTGTGCGCTTAGTGGGACTATCATTTGTTTTTCAACAGGACAATGACCCAACACACCTCCAGGCTGTGTAAGGGCTATTTTACCAAGAAGGAGAGTGATGGAGTGCTGCATCAGATGACCTGGCCTCCACAATCACCTGACCTCAACCCAATTGAGATGGTTTGGGATGAGTTGGACCGCAGAGTGAAGGAAAAGCAGCCAACAAGTGTGCAGCATATGTGGGAACTCCTTCAAGACTGTTGGAAAAGCATTCCAGGTGAAGCTGGTTGAGAGAATGCCAAGAGTGTGCAAAGCTGTCATCAAGGCAAAGGGTGGCTACTTTGAAGAATCTAAAATATAACATTTGTTTAACACTTTTTTGGTTCCTACATGAATCCATGTGTGTTATTTCATAGTTTTGATGTACAATGTAGAAAATAGTAAAAATAAAGAAAAACCCTTGAATGAGTAGGTGTGTCCAAACTTTTGACTGGTACTGTATCTGCTGCAACTATACAGCTGCTGTCTTTATGAGTTCTCTGGTCCACTGTCGGTCTTGTCTGATCAACATTACAGCTGAGCAGAGAGTCAAAGATAGTAAATCACCCAAGAATTGATTCTATCGTTATGAATGCTGTGAACTCACACAAAAAAAAACGAACACCCTTGTCTTTCTTGCAGTAATATTAGCACTTGTCTTTTCTTCCTAGCACTGACTTTAGTGATAACTACTTTATTAAGGAAAAGTTTCTTACTAAATGAAGTTCTCACCTAGTTACCTTAAGATGAATGTACTAACAAGTCGCTCTGGATAAGAGTGTCTGCTAAATGACTAAAATGTAAATGTAACTATGCTGTGAAATGTAAAGGCAGACGATGCTGTACTATTTCAATATTATATACACATGATATAAACGTTAAAATCCATCGTCAGATGGGTGATATTGTCACGTTCGTTGATAGAAGGATCAGACCAAGGTGCAGCGTGGTATGCGTACATGTTTAATTAAATAATAAACACTTGACAAAATAATGAAAGCAACGTAACGTGAAGTTCTAAAGGCTACACATCAAACAAGCCTAAAACAGAAACAAGATCCCACAACTAAAGGTAGGCAAAATGGCTGCCTAAGTATGATCCCCAATCAGAGACAACGATCGACAGCTGCCTCTGATTGGGAACCACACCCGGCCAACATAGATCTACATATACTAGATCTACACATAGATATTCACACCCTGACCAAAACCAACTAGAGATCTCTATGTCAGGGCGTGACAGTACCCCCCAAAGGTGCGGACTCCGGCCGCAAAACTGACTCAACTGGGTCCGGGTGGGCATTTAGCCTCGGTGGCGGCTCCGGCTCCGGGCGCGATGTCACCCTTACTGTCCTCTCCTTTTCTGGCTCCCCGTTGCACACCTGGTCCGGTCTGGACCCTGGTGTGGGAGGCCCCGACCCTGAAGAGGGGTTGACGTCTGGTTCTGGCTCTGCAGTCCTCCCGCGATGCACCAAGTCCTGTCTGGACCCTGGTGTGGGAGAGTAGACGACCGGACCCGGACTAGGCACCGGTGGAGCGGACTGCTCTGGCACTGGAGTGGAGCCGCTGACCGGAGCTGAACTGGACCCCAGTAGAGCGGACTGCTCTGGCTCTGGACTGGAGCAGCTGACCGGGGATGGACTAGGCACCGGTGGAGCGGACTGCTCTGGCATTGGACTGGAGCAGCTAACCGGAGCTGGACTAGGCACCGGTGGAGCGGACTGCTCTGGCACTGGAGTGGAGCAGCTGACCGGAGCTAGACTAGGCACCGGTGGAGCGGACTGCTCTGGCACTGGAGTGGAGCAGCTGACCGGAGCTGGACTGGGCACCGGTGGAGCGGACTGCTCTGACCCTGGACTGGACCGTACGAGGCTGGGGATACGCACCACTAGTCTGGTGCGAGGAGCAGGCACGGGCCGTACCGGGCTGAGGACACGCATCACTGGTTTGGTGCGAGGAGCAGGTACGGGGCGCACCGGGCTGGCGACACGCGCCACTGGTTTCGTGCGGAGTAGGTACGGGCCGTACCGGACTGGAAACACACACCACGTGTCTGTGAAGGCGCCCTGGCGGCACAGTGCGCAACGCCGGCGCATAGCCTGGTGCCTGCACTGTCACACGCTCCTCAAAGCGAGTGCGGGGAGTTGGCTCTGCTCTGCAACCTGGCTTCGCCAGCCTCTGCTCTAAGTACTGAGCTCTGTGCTGCTGAAGGGTTAACTCCTCTCTCAGCTCCTCCTGTTGCCTGGCCAACTCCTCTCTCAGTGCATCCACTGACTCCTTCTCCCTGTGAGCCTCCTGTAGCGCCTCCCTCTGAAAGGAGAACTCCTGCTCCTTCCTTGCTCTCAGCCCCCGTAAGGTGGTTGTCTCTTCTGTCAGAGTGCTAATCTGCAGTTCTTTCCGGGCCTCCTGCTGCTTAGCCAACCACCCCATGTGCCCCCCCAAATATTTTTCTTGGGGTTGCCTCTCGGGCTTCCTTCGCGGTCTCCAACTCCGATTTCGCCGTTGATCCTCTCCTGCCTGGGCTTCTTCCTTCGCCCAGGGTCCTTTTCCAGACAATATATCCTCCCATGTCCAAAATGTCTTCCCAACCTGTGTCCAGGGTGTCTTCTCCTCCTGGCCATGCTGCTTGGTCCGTTGGTGGTGGGATCTTCTGTCACGTTCGTTGATAGAAGGATCAGACCAAGGTGCAGCGTGGTATGCGTACATGTTTAATTAAATAATAAACACTTGACAAAATAACGAAAGCAACGTAACGTGAAGTTCTAAAGGCTACACATCAAACAAGCCTAAAACAGAAACAAGATCCCACAACTAAAGGTAGGCAAAATGGCTGCCTAAGTATAATCCCCAATCAGAGACAATGATCGACAGCTGCCTCTGATTGGGAACCACACCCGGCCAACATAGATCTACACATACTAGATCTACACATAGATATTCACACCCTGACCAAACCAACTAGAGATCTCTATGTCAGGGCGTGACAGATATTATATCAGCAGAGGGAATTCTAATCCCTCTTCCTGCCAGGTTCCATTGTAGTGAGTGTTCAGAGTCCCTGGCAGTGCCAGCAACCACACTCCCTCCCACATCTTCCTTCCCCACTTCAATCTGCATCAAACACCTCCTCTTCCCAGATATCAGTCTAGACATCAGCAGACGCCTAGGCCGGCCAAGACAACTCACACAGGCAGGATACAACCCATCTCTCTGTTGTGGTGGATTTCATATCTCACTGCCAGCCTCATATGAGGAGACACCTGAGGCATGAAATGGATGCCTTAACTACACAGGACAGTAAGGACACCCACAAGTTCAAATGATATTGTTTAGGGCCAAAAACTGACTGTGGGTGTCCTAGATGTTTGCTAAGTGTTGACTCCATTAGAAAGGGATATGTGATATATGAGATACAGTACATGGTGCTATACTAACCTTCAGATGTCATATTTGGTTTAGATTTTTGAAGGTTTTCTGGCGAGGCCCCATGTGATGTGATGGTAGCCTTGGTGGCAGTCTGTTCTTGCTTAAGGCCCACTTGTCATTAAGCTGCCAAACAGATTGGCATAAAGTAGCATTGTTAAATGCAGGAACAGGAACAGTCAGATAGGTAGTCTGGCTGGCTGACACAATAAAGGGGGACAGTGAGCTGCAAGAGAGAGAGAGAGAGGCAGATGGATACAGTGAGAGATTACGTGTGTGTGAGTGAGAGCTGCAACAGAGAGAAGGTGGATGACAGAGAGAGACAGATACAGAGAGACAGAGAACGAGAGAGAGAGCGAGACTTACAGTATTGAAGCCATGATTCATGAGTGTGGAGAGCGGCCAAGGCACACTGAGATATATTGACATGGATTAATCAGTCACCAGGGGAGAGGAGGCTGAGGCTGAATGCACCTCAGAGCTCTTCCCCTGGACTTCCACGGCAGGGAGAGGGCCTGGTGCTCTTCCCATGGACTTCCACGGCAGGGAGAGGGCCAGGCCTGGTGCTCTTCCCACGGACTTCCACGGAAGGGAGCATTATAAAAAACATGATAAAAACAGTACTTTCTCCAATAGTCCCTGGACTGTTCAATTTTCATGGAGGGATGATATACACAACAAACAGTAAGTCAAGTACAGAGAGGGGAGATGCAGAATAAACATGTCAGACTACATTTGGTTCAAGTGCCTTAATTAGTTTCTCCATCATAATGAGTTTCCTGATTAGCCTGGTTAAACAAGACTGAACGCTGCATTCAAACTGGTTTAATCTAGGTCTGTGTGTGACACTCTGGCTCCATGGACTTTGATTATTGAGCCAGGGTTGTTCATTTTCATTGTTTGGGTGTATTTCTATGTTGGGTATTCTAGTTGTTCATTTCTATGTTTGGTGATTGTTCTTGATTAGTCATATGACTCCCAATCGGAGGTAACGAGTGTCAGCTGTCGGCTCGTTATCTCTGATTGGGAGCCATATTTATACTGTGTGTTTTCTCTTGGGTGTTGTGGGTTTTTGTTCCGTTTCAGTCATAGTCACTGTTGGACTTCACTATCGTCTTTTGTTTTGTATTTACGTGCTTTATCAATTAAAGTCATCATGTTCACTCAACGCGCTGCGTATTGGTCTGCTCCCTTTATAGACGATCGTGACAGAAAAACCCACCATAAAAAGGACCAAGCAGCGTATCCAGGAACACCCGCAGGAGAGAACGCTGGTGGATGTCCTCCTCGGCTGGGGACATATTACGCAGGAGGAGGCCATCCGGTACCGGAGGGCGATGAAGGGGAGAACCTGGCAGGAGAGGAGCAACGGCGTCAGCAGGGCCATCATCGGAGGGACGAGAGGCAACCCCCAAAAAGTTTTTGGGGGGCACATGGCGGGCGGCTGGGCAGCAGGAGGCTGCCACAGGGAGACGTGGAGAGAAGGCTATCGGAGTACGGGAGCCATTGGCGAGTAGAGGAAGGGAAGTTGTTGCGGCACGGCGTGAGAGACTGATGTGTGTTACCAGTCCGGTCCGGCCCGTTCCTGATCCCCAGTTAAAGCCAGTGGTGTGTGTTCCCAGTACGGACCGGCCTGTTCCTACTCCACGCATCAAGCCCACGGTGTGCGTCGCCAGCCCAGCCCGGCCTGTTCCTGCTCCACGCACAGAACCTACGGTGTGCGTCGCCAGCCCAGCCCGGCCTGTTCCTGCTCCACGCACAGAACCTACGGTGTGCGTCGCCAGCCCAGCCCGGCCTGTTCCTGCTCCACGCACAGAACCTAAGGTGTGCGTCGCCAGCCCAGCCCGGCCTGTTCCTGCTCCACGCACAGAACCTACGGTGTGCGTCGCCAGCCCAGCCCGGCCTGTTCCTGCTCCACGCACAGAACCTACGGTGTGCGTCGCCAGCCCAGCCCGGCCTGTTCCTGCTCCACGCACAGAACCTAAGGTGTGCGTCGCCAGCCCAGTCCGGCCTGTTCCTGCTCCACGCACAGAACCTACGGTGTTCGTCGCCAGCCCAGCCCGGCCTGTTCCTGCTCCACGCACAGAACCTACGGTGTGCGTCGCCAGCCCAGCCCGGCCTGTTCCTGCTCCACGCACAGAACCTACGGTGTGCGTCGCCAGCCCAGCCCGGCCTGTTCCTGCCACTCGCACCAAACCTACGGTGCGCGTCGCCAGCCCGACCCGGCCTGTTCCTGCCACCCGCACCAAACCTACGGTGCGCGTCGCCAGCCCGGTCCGGCCTGTTCCTGCCACCCGCACCAAGTCGACGGTGCGCGTCGCCAGCCCGACCCGGCCTGTTCCTGCCACTGCGCACCAAACCTACGGTGCGCGTCGCCAGCCCGGTCCGGCCTGTTCCTTCTCCCGCACTAGCCCTGAGATGCGTGTCCTCAGCCTGGGACCACCAGTTCCGGCACCACGCACTAGGCCTTATGTGCGTTCCCAGGGTCCAGCATGCCCTGTTCCTTCTCCCCGCACTAGCCCTGAGATGCGTGTCCTCAGCCCGGTACCTCCTGTTCCGGCACCACGCACCAGGCCTACGATGCGCCTCAGACGGCCAGAGTCTGCCGTCTGCCCAACGGGGCCTGAACTGTCCGTCTGCCCAACGCCGTCTGAACTGCCCGTCTGCCCAACGGCGCCTGAACTGCCCGTCTGCCCAACGCCGTCTGAACTGTCCGTCTGCCAAGCGCCGCAGGAACTGCCCGTCTGTACTGAGCCTGCAAAGCCGCCCGTCTGCCATGAGCCTTCAGGAGCCGTCCGCCAGACCCGGAGCCGCTAGGAGCTCTCCGCCAGACAGGAGCAGCCAGAGCCTTCCGCCAGACAGGATCAGCCAGAGCCTTCCGCCAGACAGGATCAGCCAGAGCCTTCCGCCAGACAGGATCAGCCAGAGCCTTCCGCCAGACAGGATCAGCCAGAGCCTTCCGCCAGACAGGATCAGCCAGAGCCTTCCGCCAGACAGGATCCGCCAGAGCCGTCCAGCCAGGATCCGCCAGAGCCAGCCAGCCAGGATCCGCCATTCAGTCCGGTGCTGCCCCTCAGGCCGGTGCTGCCCCTTAGTCAGGTACTGTCCCTTAGTCCGGTGCTGCCCCTTAGTCCGGTGCCGCCCCTTAATCCAGTGGGGTTTAGTTGGGGGGTGGTCATGTGGAGGGGGCTACGGAAGCGGATAGTGACTAAGGTGGGGTGGGGACCACGACCTGGGCCAGAGCCGCCACCATGGACAGACGCCCACCCAGACCCTCCCTAGACTGTATGCTGGTGCGCCCGGAGTTCGCACCTTTAGGGGGGGGTACTGTGACACTCTGGCTCCATGGACTTTGATTATTGAGCCAGGGTTGTTCATTTTCATTGTTTGGGTGTATTTCTATGTTGGGTATTCTAGTTGTTCATTTCTATGTTTGGTGATTGTTCTTGATTAGTCATATGACTCCCAATCGGAGGTAACGAGTGTCAGCTGTCGGCTCGTTATCTCTGATTGGGAGCCATATTTATACTGTGTGTTTTCTCTTGGGTGTTGTGGGTTTTTGTTCCGTTTCAGTCATAGTCACTGTTGGACTTCACTATCGTCTTTTGTTTTGTATTTACGTGCTTTATCAATTAAAGTCATCATGTTCACTCAACGCGCTGCGTATTGGTCTGCTCCCTTTATAGACGATCGTGACACTGTGAGAGTCATGGAAATGTGGTTAACGATTATTGGTCAGCCAAGTGACCGTTACAATCGTTTGAATAGACAGAAAGAAAAAAGAAAAACATTTTCTCCTCTGCAGGGAGGGGGCGTTGCCTAGGCAACTGAAGACTCGTTTGCTACAACACCTTGCTTGTTTCAGCAAAGAGCAACAAAGTGTCATCACATTGTAGAGTTCATGTTACCATGGAAACAGACTCAGCTGTCCGGTCTTCATTCAGCTCTTCATACGGTTATTATACACTGCTCAAAAAAATAAAGGGAACACTTAAACAACACAATGTAACTCCAAGTCAATCACACTTCTGTGAAATCAAACTGTCCACTTAGGAAGCAACACTGATTGACAATAAATGTCACATGCTGTTGTGCAAATGGAATAGACAACAGGTGGAAATTATAGGCAATTAGCAAGACACCCCCAAAAAATAAGTGGTTCTGCAGGTGGTGACCACATACCACTTCTCAGTTCCTATGCTTCCTGGCTGATGTTTTGGTCACTTTTGAATGCTGGCGGTGCTTTCACTCTAGTGGTAGCATGAGACGGAGTCTACAACCCACACAAGTGGCTCAGGTAGTGCAGCTCACCCAGGATGGCACATCAATGCGAGCTGTGGCAAGAAGGTTTGCTGTGTCTGTCAGCGTAGTGTCCAGAGCATGGAGGCGCTACCAGGAGACAGGCCAGTACATCAGGAGACGTGGAGGAGGCCGTAGGAGGGCAACAACCCAGCAGCAGGACCGCTACCTCCGCCTTTGTGCAAGGAGGAGCAGGAGGAGCACTGCCAGAGCCCTGCAAAATGACCTCAAGCAGGCCACAAATGTGCATGTGTCTGCTCAAACGGTCAGAAACAGACTCCATGAGGGTGGTATGAGGGCCCGACGTCCACAGGTGGGGGTTGTGCTTACAGCCCAACACCGTGCAGGACGTTTGGCATTTGCCAGAGAACACCAAGATTGGCAAATTCGCCACTGGCGCCCTGTGCTCTTCACAGATGAAAGCAGGTTCACACTGAACACGTGACAGACGTGACAGAGTCTGGAGATGCCGTGGAGAACGTTCTGCTGCCTGCAACATCCTCCAGCATGACTGGTTTGGCGGTGGGTCAGTCATGGTGTGGGGTGGCATTTCTTTGGGGGGCCACACAGCCCTCCATGTGCTCGCCAGAGGTAGCCTGACTGCCATTAGGTACCGAGATGAGATCCTCAGACCCCTTGTGAGACCATATGCTGGTGCGGTTGGCCCTGGGTTCCTCCTAATGCAAGACAATGCTAGACCTCATGTGACTGGAGTGTGTCAGCAGTTCCTGCAAAAGGAAGGCATTGATGCTATGGACTGGCCCGCCCGTTCCCCAGACCTGAATCCAATTGAGCACATCTGGGACATCATGTCTCGCTCCATCCACCAACGCCACATTGCACCACAGACTGTCCAGGAGTTGGCGAATGCTTTAGTCCAGGTCTGGGAGGAGATCCCTCAGGAGACCATCCGCCACCTCATCAGGAGCATGCCCAGGCGTTGTAGGGAGGTCATACAGGCACGTGGAGGCCACACACACTACTGAGCCTCATTTTGATTTGTTTTAAGGACATTACATCAAAGTTGGATCAGCCTGTAGTGTGGTTTTCCACTTTAATTTTGAGGGTGACTCCAAATCCAGACCTCCATGGGTTGATACATTTGATTTCCATTGATAATTTCTGTGTGATTTTGTTGTCAGCACATTCAACTATGTAAAGAAAAAAGTATTTAATAAGATTATTTCATTCATTCAGATCTAGGATGTGTTGTTTAAGTGTTCCCTTTATTTTTTTGAGCAGTGTATTTTCATGACGGTCTTCAACCATAATCGTCAGTTACACGATTATACGGTAATTGTGCCAGCCCTAGTTTAACCAGGCTATTTCCTGATAACCTGGGTACCTGACTGGTTCTGCAGAACTCAACAACGCTACATTGTTCCCTTGCTTTGTTTGCTTGCTACAGTAAATCACTGCATCCTTTCAACTTGAGAACAGGAAGCCCTCTTCAAAAACAATACCTGACAGAACAAATAAAATCAAATACAATTTTATTTGTCACATACACGTGTTTAGCAGATGTTGTAGTGGGTGTAGCGAAATGCTTGCGCTTCTAGTTCCGACAGTGCAGAAATATCTAACGATTTCACAACATATACCCAATACACACAAAAAAGTAAGGAATGGGATTTAAGAATATATACATATATGGACAAGCAATGACAGAGCAGCATGGACTAAGATACAGAATAATATTATAGAATAGAATGCAGTATATACATATGAGATGAGTAGTGCAAGATATGTAAACATTATTAAAGTGACTAGTGTTCCATTTCTTAAAGTGGCCAGTGATTTCAATAGGCAGCAGCAGCCTCTAATGTGCTAGTGAGGGCTATTTAACAGTCTGATGGCCTTGAGATAGAAGCTGTTTTTCATTCTCTCGGTCCCAGCTTTGATGCACCTGTACTGACCTCGCCTTCTGGATGATAGCAGGGTGGCTCGGGTGGTTGATGTCCTTGATGATCTTTTTGGCCTTCCTGTGACATCGGGTGCTGTATGTGTCTTGGAGGGCGTGTAGTTAGCCCCCGGTAATGCGTTCGGCAGACCGCACCACCCTCTGGAGAGCCCTGCGGTTGTGGTTGGTGCAGTTGCCGTACCAGGCGGTGATACAGCCCGACAGGATGCTCTCAATTGTGCACCTGTAAAAGTTTGTGAGGGTTTTAGGTGATAAGCCACATTTCTTCAGCCTCCTGAAGTTGAAGAGGCTCTGTTGCGCCTTCTTCACCACACTGTCTGCGTGGGTGGACCATTTCAGTTTGTCGGTGATGTGTACGCCAAGGAACGTGAAGCTTTCCACCTTCTCCACTGCGGTCCCGTCGATGTGGATAGGGGGGTGCACCCTCTGCTGTTTCCTGAAGTCCACAATAATTTCCTTTGTTTTGTTGATGTTCAGCTCAGTTGGTAGAGCATGGCGCTTGCAACGCCAGGGTTGTGGGTTCGTTTCCCACGGGGGGCCAGTATGAAAATGTATGCACTCACTAACTGTAAGTCCCTCTGGATAAGAGCGTCTGCTAAATGACTAAAATGTAAAATGAGTGAGAGGTTATTTTTCTGGCACCACACTCCCAGAGCCCTCACCTCCTCCCTGTAGGCGGTCTCGTCATTGTTGGTAATCAAGCCTACTACTGTTGTGTCGTCTGCAAACTTGATGATTGAGTTGGAGGCGTGCTTGGCCACGCAGTCATGGGTGAACAGATGTACAGGAGGGGGCTGAGCGCGCACCCTTGTGGGGCCCCAGTGTTGAGGATCAGCAAAGTGGAGATGTTGTTTCCTAACTTCACCACCTGGGGGGCGGCCCGTCAGGAAGTCCAGGACCCAGTTGCACAGGGCGGGGTTCAGACCCAGGGCCTCGAGCTTAATGATGAGCTTGGAGGGTACTATGGTGTTGAATGCTGAGCTATAGTCAATGAACAGCATTCTTACATAGGTATTCCTCTTGTCCAGATGGGATAGGGCAGTGTGCAGTGTGATGGCAATTGCATCATCTGTGGATCTATTGGGGCGGTAAGCAAATTGAAGTGGGTCTAGGGTGACATGATCCTTGACTCTCAAAGCACTTCATGATGACAGAGGTGAGTGCTACAGGGCGATAGTCATTTAGTTCAGTTACCTTTGCTTTATTTGGTACAGGAACAATGGTGGCCATCTTGAAGCATGTGGGAACAGCACACTGGGAAAGGGAGAGATTGAATATGTCCATGAACACACCAGCCAGCTGGTCTGCGCATGCTCTGAGGACGCGGCTAGGGATGCCGTCTGGGCCGGCAGCCTTGCGGGGGTTAACATGCTTAAATATCTTAATCACGTCGGCCATGGAGAAGGAGAGGCCACAGTCCTTGGTAGTGGGCCTCATCAGTGGCACTGTGTTATCCTCAAAGCGGGTGAAGAAGGTGTTCAGCTTGTCTGGAAGAGAGACGTCGGTGTCGGCGACGTGGCTGGTTTTCTTTTTGTAGTCCGTGATTGTCTGTAGACCCTGCCACATATGTCTCGTGTCTGAGCCGTTGAATTGCGACTCCACTTTGTCTCTATACTGATGTTTTGCCAGTTTAATTGCCTTGCGGAGTGAGTAGCTACACTGTGTGTTTTCTGCCATATTCCCAGTCACCTTGCCATGGTTGAATGCGGTGGTTCACGCTTTCAGATTTGCGCAAATGCTGCCGTCTATCCACGGTTTCTGGTTAGGGTAGGTTTTAATAGTCACAGTGGGCACAACATCACCTATACACTTCCTGATAAACTCAGTCAATGTTTCAGTGTATATGTCAAACTTAATTACGGAAGCTACCCGGAACATATCCCAGATCAAAACAATCTTGAAGCGTGGATTCCGATTGGTCAGACCAGCGTTGAATAGTCCTTAGCACTGGTACTTCCTGTTTGAATTTCTGCCTATAGGAAAGGAGAAGCAAAATGGAGTCGTGGTCAGATTTTCCGAAAGGAGGGCGGGGGAGGGCCTTATAACCATCCGGGAAGTTTGAATAGCAATGGTCGAGGATTTTAGCAGCGCGAGTACAACAGTCGATATGTTGATAGAACTTCGGCAGCCTAGTCCTCAAATTTGCTTTGTTAAAATCCCTGGCTACAAAAAATGCAGCCTCAGGATATGTGGTTTCCAGTTTGCATAAGGTCCAGTGAAGTTCTTTGGGGGCCGTCGTGGTATCGGCTTGAGGGGGGATATACACGGCCGTGACTATAACGAAAGAAAATTATCTTGGGAGATAATACAGTCGGCATTTGATTGTGAGATATTCTATATACAATTACACCATGAGTCGTTAATCATGAAACACATACCTCCGCCCTTCTGCTTCCCGGAGAGATATATATTCCTGTCTGCGCGATGAACTGAGAACCCATCTGGCTGGACCGATTTCGACAGAATATCCCCAGAGAGCCATGTTTCCGTGAAACAGAGTATGTTACAGGCCTTGATGTCTCTCTGGAAATAAATCCTTGCCCATGGTTCGTCGACTTTGTTAACCAAAGATTGAACATTATCGAGTAGAATACTTGGAAGCGGTGGGTGGTGTGCACACCTAAGTCGGACCAGCAGGCCGCTCCGAGTGCCTCTCCTTCGCCGGCAATGTTTTGGGTCAGCCGCTGGAATCAGTACAGTTGCCCTTGGGAGAGCAAACAAAGGATCTGCTTCAGGAAAGTCGTATTCCTGGTCGTAATGCTGGTGAGTTACCGCCGCTCTTATATCCAATAGTTTTTCCCAGCTGTATGTAATGATGCAAAACACTTTCTGAGCTAATAATGTAAAAAAATAATACATAAAAAAACCAAATACTGCAAAGTTTCCTAAGAGCTAGTCGCGAGGCCGCCGTCTTCGTCGGCACCAAATGTTTACGTGAAAAAAGCATTTTCTTCAGTTCCAGTTGACATTGTATGATTTCCTATTTTGTGTGGCTCAAATTGAAGGGCACTGACACAATCTTCAGCGGCCAACGATGATGACATCTAATGGTTGTGTGAGCAGACCAATGTGCATTACAACAGCCTTATGTCCAAGAAAAACTATTTTCATAGGTTTTATCATGTCCATTTTCTTCATATTATCCCCCTCTCAATGTCCCATTCATTCCCCCCTCTACCCATGGGTGCCAGGATACCAGACATGCTCCTCTCCCCCTCACAACCAGGCCTGCCAGACAGACTCCTTTCCTCTCAGAACCAGACAGTCTCCTCTCCCCTCACAACCAGGCCTGCAAGGCAGTCTCCTCTCCCCTCACAAACAGGCCTGCTAGATAGTCTCCTCTCCCCTCACAAACAGGCCTGCCGGACAGTCTCCTCTCCTCTCACAACCTGCCAGGGAGTCTCCTCTTCCCTCACAACCTGCCAGGGAGACTTCACTCCCCTCACAGCCAGGCCTGCCAGACAGCCTCCTCCCTCCCTCACAACCAGGCCTGCCAGACAGCCTCCTCCCTCCCTCACAACCAGGCAGACTCCTCTCCCATCACAACCAGGCAGTCTCCTCTCCCCTCACAACCAGGCAGTCTCTCCCCTCACAACCAGGCCTGCCAGACATTCTCCTCTCTCCTCACAACCAGGCCTGCCAGACATTCTCCTCTCCCCCTCACAACCAGGCAGTCTCCTCTCCCCCTCAAAACCAGGCACTCCTCTCCCCCTCACAACCAGGCCTGCCAGGCAGTCTCCTTTCTCCTCACAACCAGGCCTGCCAGGGATACTCCCCCCTTATAGCCAGGGGTGCCAGGCAGGTTCCATACGACAGAGGTTGTTCAGGCTGTTGGCTGCAGCCAGGGTGTTAACCTTTGACTCCCCTCCCTCGAACTGGGCCAGGTTGTGGAGCCTGGTCATGATGGCCTTCACAGCCTTCTGAAAAAGGGACACCAGCTGCTAGGAGTCCATGTTCTCAGGCTGGCCCGCCGGGGACAGGGGCACGGACGTGTCCTCCTGTGTGTTCTTGTGCCACGCGATGATCTTATCACGGGGCACCGCCTTCAGGATGACGTCCACCTAGTAGGGGAGAGGGGAGAGGTGGAGAAGGAGAGGGGAGAGGTGGAGAAGGAGCGGGGAGAGGTGGAGACGGGGAGAGATAGAGGGGAGAGGTGGAAAATGAGAGGTGGAGAAGGAGGGATGGAGAAGGAGAGGTGGAGAGGAGAGGTGGAGAAGGAGAGGTGAAGAAGGAGGGTGGAGAGGTGGAGAAGGAGATGTGGAGAAGGAGAGGTGGAGAAGGATAAGGGAGAGGTGGAGAAGGAGAGATGGAGAAGGAGAAGGATAAGGGAGAGGTGGAGAACGAGAGGTGGAGAAAGGGGGGGAGAGGTGGACAAGGAGAGGGGAGAGGTGGAGAAGGAGAGGTGAGATGTGGAGAAGGAGAGGTGGAGAAGGAGATGTGGAGAAGGAGAGGTGGAGAAATATATGGGAGATGTGGAGAAGGAGAGGTGGAGAGGTGGAGATGTAGAGAAGGAGAGATGGAGAAGGAGAAGGGAGAGGTGGAGAAAGAGGGGGGAGAGGGGGGAGAGGTGGACAAGGAGAGGGGAGAAGGAGAGGAGAAAGGTGGAGAAGGAGAGATGGAGAGGGAGAGGTGAGAGGTGGACAAGGTGAGGGGAGAGGTGGACAAGGAGAGGGGAGAAGGAGAGGTGGAGAAGGAGAGGGCAGAGTTGGAGAAGGAAGAGAGAGGCTAAATGCATCACTCTAGTAATTTGTTCTAACTCAGGAATCATGAGCTACTGTGAGACCATCACATCACAGTCTGAAACCACTCCATATTGTTAGCTCACCATGGTTGGAAAGGGCTAAACACAGCAGCCATATAAACTACAGTGCATTCAGAAAAGTATTCAGACCCCTTGACTTTTTCCACATTTTGTTACATTACAGCCCTATTCTAAAATGGATTTAATTGTTTTTTCCCCTCATCAATCGACACACAATACCCCATAATGACAAAGCAAAAACAGGTTCTTAGATTTTTTTGCTAATTTATAAAAAAGAAAAAACTGAAATATCAAATTTACATACAGTTGAAGTCAGAAGTTTACATACACTTAGGTTGGAGTAATTAAAACTCGTTTTCAACCACTCCACAAATGTCTTGTTAACAAACTATAGTTTTGGCAAGTCGGTTAGGACATCTACTTTGTGCATGACACAAGTCATTTTTCTAACAATTGTTTATTTCACTTATAATTCACTGCATCTCAATTCCAGTGTGTCAGAAGTTTACATACACTAAGTTGACTGTGCCTTTAAACAGCTTGGAAAATTCCAGAAAATGATGTCATGGCTTTAAAAGCTTCTGATAGGCTAATTGACATCATTTGAGTGAATTGGAGGTGTACCTGTGGATGTATTTCAAGGCCTACTTTCAAACTCAGTGCCTCTTTGCTTGACATTATGGGAAAATCAAAAGAAATCAGCCAAGACCTCAGAAATTTTTTTGGGGACCTCCACAAGTCTGGTTCATCCTTGGGAGCGATTTCCAAATGCCTGAAGGTACCACGTTCATCTGTACAAACAATAGTACGCAAGTATAAAAACCATGGGACCACGCAGCCGTCATACCGCTCAGGAAGGAGACGCGTTCTGTCTCCTAGAGATGAACGTACTTTGGTGCCAAAAGTGCAAATCAATCCCAGAACAACAGCAAAGGACCTTGTGAAGATGCTGGAGGAAACAGGTACAAAAGTATCTATATCCACAGTAAAACGAGTCCAAAATCGACAACCTGATAAACCGCCATAAAAAAGCCAGACTACGGTTTGCAACTGCACATGGGGACAAAGATCGTACTTTTTGGAGAAATGTCCTTTGGTCTGATGAAACAAAAATAGAACTGTTTGGCCATAATGACCATTGTTATGTTTGGAGGAAAAAGGGGGTTGCTTCGAAGCCGAAGAACACCATCCCAACCGTGAAGCACGGGGGTGGCAGCATCATGCTGTGGGGGTGCTTTGCTACAGGAGGGACTGGTGCACTTCACAAAATAGATGGCATCATGAGGAAGGAAAATTATGTGGATATATTGAAGTAACAGCTCAAGACATCAATCAGGAAGTTCAAGCTTGGTCGCAAATGGGTCTTCCAAATGGACAATGACCCCAAGCATACTTCCAAAGTTGTGGCAAAATGGCTTAAGGACAACAAAGTCAATGAATTGGAGTGGCCATCACAAATCCCTGACATCAATCCTATAGAAAATGTGTGGGCAGAACTGAAAACGCATGTGCGAGCAAGGAGGCCTACAAACCTGACTCAGATACACCAGCTCTGTCAGGAGGAATGGGCCAAAATTCACCCAACTTATTGTGGGAAGCTTGTGGAAGGCTACCCGAAACGTTTGACCCAAGTTAAACAATTTAAAGGCAATGCTACCAAATACTAATTGAGTGTATATAAACTTCTGACCCATTGGGAATGTGATGAAAGAAATAAAAGCTGAAATATATAATTCTCTCTACTATTATTCTGACATTTCACATTCTTAAAATGAAGTGGTGATCCTAACTGACCTAAGACACGGAATTTTCACTAGGATAAAATGTCAGGAATTGTGAAAAACTGAGTTGAAATGTATTTGGCTAAGGTGTATGTAAACTTCTGACTTCAACTGTAAGTATTCATTTTACATTTACATTTTTAGTCATTTAGCAGACGCTCTTATCCAGAGCGACTTACAGGAGCAATTAAGGTTAAGTGCCTTGCTCAAGGGCACATCGACAGATTTTTCACCTAGTCGGCTCGGGGATTAGAACCAGCGACCTTTCGGTTACTGGCACAACGCTCTTAACCACTAAACTACCTGCCGCCCCTATTCAGACCCTTTACTCAGTACTTCGTTGAAGCACATTTGGCAGCGATTACAGACTTGAGTCTTCTTGGGTATCATGCTACAAGCTTGGCACACCAGATAATCTTGTTTCTCCTGGTCTGAGAGTCCTTTAGGTGCCTTTTGGCAAACTCCAAGCGGGCTGTCATGTGCCTTTTACTGAGGAGTGGCTTCTGACTGGCCACTCTACCATAAAGGGCTGAATGGTGGAGTTCTGCAGAGATGGTTGTCCTTCTGGATGGTTCTCCCATCTCCACAGAGGAACTTTGGAGCTCTGTCAGAGTGACCATCGGGTTCTTGGTCACCTTCTTGACCAAGGCCCTTCTCCCCCGATTGCTCAGTTTGGCCGGGTGGCCAGCTCTAGGAAGAGTCTTGTTGGTTCCAAACTTTTTCAATTTAAGAATGATGGAGGCCACTGTGTTCTTGGGGACCTTTTTGCTCTGACATGCACTGTCAACTGTGGGACCTTATATAGACAGGTGTGCGCCTTTCCAAATCATGTCCAATCAATTGAATTTCATAGCAAAGGGTCTGAATACTTATGTAAATCAAGTATCTTTTTTTCATTTTTAATAAATGTGCAAAAAAATCTAAAAACCTGTTTTCGCTTTGTCATTATGGGGTATTGTGTGTATATTGATGAGGATAAACATTTATTTAGGCAATTTTAGAATAAGGCTAAAGTGGGGTCTGAATACTTTCTGAATGCAGTGTACGCAGAGGCTACAACACTAGCACCTAGCTGGGTACACTCTGTACTCTCCTCTTGGCCTGCTCAGTTTATGGTGTGCCCCCCAGCAATCTGAGTTCTAGTCAATGAGTTTCAGCCCCTCGCATTTGAGTGACAGCTAGCAAGAGGCCTGCCAAGCGTTATCAACTGAGGTTGCAGGGCGGGACCAACGGCTCATTGGACACGGCAGAGAGAGAGAGAGAACAATGACGTGGTGCACATATCTGCACATACAGTGAGAGAAAAAAGTATTTGATCCCCTGGTGATTTTGTACGTTTGCCCACTGACAAAGACATGATCAGTCTATAATTTTAATGGTAGGTTTATTTGAACAGTGAGAGACAGAATAACAACAAAAAAATCCAGAAAAACGCATGTCAAAAATGTTATAAATTGATTTGCATTTTAATGAGGACAATAAGTATTGGACCCCTCTGCAAAACATGACTTAGTACTTAGTGGCAAAACCCTTGTTGGCAATCACAGAGGTCAGACGTTTCTTGTAGTTGGCCACCAGGTTTGCACACATCTCAGAAAGGATTTTGTCCCACTCCTCTTTGCAGATCTTCTCCAAGTCATTAAGGTTTCGAGCCTGACGTTTGGCAACTCAAACCTTTAGCTCCCTCCACAGATTTTCTATGGGATTAAGGTCTGGAGACTGGCTAGGCCACTCCAGGACCTTAATGTGCTTCTTCTTGAGCCACTCCTTTGTTGCCTTGGCCGTGTGTTTTGGGTCATTGTCATGCTGGAAAACCCATCCACGACCCATTATCAATGCCCTGGCTGAGGGAAGGAGGTTCTCACCCAAGATTTGACAGTACATGGCCCCGTCCATCGTCCCTTTGATGCGGTGAAGTTGTCCTGTCCCCCTTAGCAGAAAAACACCCCCAAAGCATAATTTTTCCACCTCCATGTTTGACGGTGGGGATGGTGTTCTTGGGGTCATAGGCAGCATTCCTCCTAGTCCAAACACGGCGAGTTGAGTTGATGCCAAAGAGCTCGATTTTGGTCTCATCTGACCACAACACTTTCACGCAGTTCTCCTCTGAATCATTCAGATGTTCATTGGCAGACTTCAGACGGGCCTGTATATGTGCTTTCTTGAGCAGGGGGACCTTGCGGGCACTGCAGGATTTCAGTCCTTCATGGCTTAGTGTGCTACCAATTGTTTTCTTGGTGACTATGGTCCCAGCTGCCTTGAGATCATTGACAAGATCCTCCCGTGTAGTTCTGGGCTGATTCCTCACCGTTGTCATGATCATTGCAACTCCACGAGGTGAGATCTTGCATGGAGCCCCAGGCCAAGGGAGATTGACAGGTCTTTTGTGTTTCTTCCATTTGCGAATAATCGCACCAACTGTTGTCACCTTCTCACCAAGCTGCTTGGCGATGGTCTTGTAGCCCATTCCAGCCTTGTGTAGGTCTACAATCTTGTCCCTGACATCCTTGGAGAGCTCTTTGGCCTTGGCCATGGTGGAGAGTGTGGAATCTGATTGATTGATTGCTTCTGTAGACAGGTGTCTTTTATACAGGTAACAAACTGAGATTAGGAGCACTCCCTTTAAGAGTGTGCTCCTAATCTCAGCTTGTTACCTGTATAAAAGACACCTGGGAGCCAGAAATCTTTCTGATTGAGAGGGGTTCAAATACTTATTTCCCTCATTAAAATGCAAATCAATTTATAACATTTTTGACATGTGTTTTTCTGGATTTTGTTGTTGTTATTCTGTCTCTCACTGTTCAAATAAACCTACCATTAAAATTATAGACTGATCATTTCTTTGTCAGTGGGCAAACGTACAAAATCAGCAGGGGATCAAATACTTTTTGTGTGTTACATTTTACATTTTAGTCATTTAGCAGACGCTCTTATCCAGAGCGACTTACAGTTAGTGAATACATCTTTTTTTATACTGGCCCCCCGTGGGAATCGAACCCGCAACCCTGGCGTTGCAAACGCCATGCTCTATCAACTGAGCTACATCCCTGCCGGCCATTCCCTCCCCTACCCTGGACGACGCTGGGCCAATTGTGCGCCGCCCATGAGTCTCCTGGTCGCGGCCGGCTGCGACAGAGCCTGGATTCGAACCAGGATCTCTAGTGGCACAGTTAGCACTGCGATGCAGTGCCTTAGACCACTGCGCCACTCAGGAGCGTGTGACGTAGTACGCCATTTTCAGGGACCACTTTTGGCTCATGAGTGCTACTTTCAGAACTACTGGCTAAAAAGTATACAAAAGTACCGGAAAATCTCTTTAAGTCTTCAACACCCCAGTTTCTTCACCTCCAGAAGCAGCCTTCTCTTTGCTCTCTGTAACTACAGGATGGAGCTGGACTATACATAGATATATAGCTGCCTGCCTGCTGCCCTATCATTATGGGACCAACATAGATATACAGCCCTCCTCCTGCCACAGCTGGGACTGAGGCAGAGAGGCTGTTGTTTTTGTTTTGCTACGCCTCAGTGAATTTCCCTCCAAGTTTACATTTGTGGGATGTAATACCCACAGAATAACATCCATCAAGAATTATAGGTGTCTAAATTAAGACAAGAATTGAGAAATGAGACTGAAGTCTGTTTGTTCACACTTTAAACTAAACTAAAGTGTATGGTTCTACCAGTGATGTCTGTGGGTTCTGCACGGTGCACAGCAGTGGTCTACCGCCGTAAAGGAGAATTCTCTCCTACAGTGGCTTCAATTTAAACTGGGATGTGCTGATTCATCCTTTTTGGTCAATCAACACGGCTAACAAACCATGAAAGACTCATTTGGTGTTGTGCTACAGGTTTGTGCTTGTTGTTGTTATCTTGAAGTTGGGCTGAGCGAAGCAGCCACAGCGATCATGGAGGCGGTGAGGGGGCCGGAGATGCCAATGGTTGTCAGAAACTCTGAGATGTTGGGCGTCAAACGGAAGGGCACGGGCCGGTTGGCGTCCAGGTCACCCGTGGCGTCCGTATTGTTGATGCGGAAGTACGACAGCGTTCAGCTTCCCCGTGTCCTGTTGGAGGAGAGGAGTATAACGGTTAGGATCAGGTGTGTGTGTGTGAGTGTGATCACTGTGTGTGTGTGTGTGTGTGTGTGTGTGTCTCCCCTTCCTGATATTCCCTCATATATTCCAGTCAGGATTCCACCGTGTCTGATCACTAACACAAGTCCTCTATAAACATTCTCCTGAGATATTCTCTACAGACCTGTTACCCTTGTACAGAACCATGGACAGGATATAGCTGCCTTCCAGACCAGAGGAGTGTGTGTGTGTGTAAGCATTTAACTACAAAATGACAGATTTTATTGATCTGCCATAGACAGACGGCACCATAAAAAGTCAACATATCACCCCAAGCACATCCATAATCCCTCCAGCCATCCATCCCTCCTTCTCTGTCCCTGGTGAGATAAATACAACAGGCCTTTAAGCCTGCGTTTAGGTGAGGGAGCCATATGATGTATGAAGAGCAGAGAGCATTTTGGGACGATAAGCTGTTTATGGGTGAAGGGGAGTCTGCTTATGGCAGCTTTATAGTAATAGCATTTCATTTGAGTTTTTTGGGGGGCCAACAGGGTTAGATGCTAGGCCCCAGGAGGCTCAGATAAGCTCAGGCTCAGAGAGAAACTCCTCTGGCTCTGGACTGACGCAGTGTCCTGAATAATAACACATTAACAGGCGACTGCTACTACATGTTGGGGCTGTATTAATAGGCTGTGAACACAATACATGGGAGGTGACATAAAATACATTCTCTGAGGATGTGGACATACCATAGAAATAGAATGAATAGAATGGGCTTGGAACCTTTAACCCTGGCAACTTGGCTGGCAAACTCATGGGTACACTCGCAACGGCTGCCTGGTATTGTGATGTAATAATTTCCATGGTAATATAGAATGTTCATTCTATGAGGCGCGTTCAACAAGGGGAATAGTTCGCGAATATTTGCTAACATTAGCTTATGCTCGCAAACATAATACAAAAAAAAGTGTGTGGCAAACGTTGGCACGCACAAGACAACAGCCGGAAGAGGTAGTGCACGGCCAACAGAAAATGGACTTCACCGGGATTGGATTCAAGTAAGTCGATATTATTTACAAATCTATTGAAGAACTAATGATGTGGCTCATGCAATGGAGTGTATTTTTTGTAATGTCAGTTGAGTTAAATCAACAAATCACAGTACATATTGATGAGTACACTTCCTGTTTTTACTTCCTGCTTTGCTCCTATGGGTACACTTGCAATGGCTGCCAATCCAATCATTATGCCATAATTTACTTAAATGGGGACACCCCTTCTATTCATTTTATTTCTATGGAACATGCGCTGCAGAGGCCAAACCATCTCAACGCACTACGTTAAAGTGTACTAGTCTAGGGGTAAAATATAGGGTTATTTGGGTGTTTATTGGGGCGAAGCTAGGGGTTGTGTACGTCAGTAATGTCCTTGATGTGTGTGTGTGTGCATGCACCCGTGTGTGTGTAATCCTGCCTGTGTCTAATGGGCTCTGTGGAGTGGAACAGGGAGGGGGCTTAATGCGTCTGCTTAGCTGCCCAGTGGAACGCCTGTCAGCAGAGACAGATTAGGATCAGAGAGGAGACTGAGGAGAAGCTTCTTTAATAATGACTTTCAGAGGCACACTCTCTGCCCTCCGAAAGGAGTGTGTGTGTGTGTATCTGTGGGTTTGTGAAGCATCCTGGCTCTTTAAATTGAATAATCTCTGATAGCATAGCAAAGAGTCTGAATATGACTGACTGTCAGGAACGTCTCATAGAGAATAGAATAATTAATAAATCATTTAAATAAAGTCTCAGCTAAGATCTTTATCTTTAAAATGTATTCTAAATGTATATCAGTCTGGTTTTAGACCAGATCATAGCACCATCATTGCTGCATCCCTAGTTATAAATGATGTGGTTAACTGTATGGATAAAAGGCAACATTGTGCTGCCCTCTTCATTGACCTGTCAAAGGCTTTCCATACTGCTGATCACTCACTGCTAATTCAGAGGCTTTCCTCAATTGGCCTAGACCAGGCTGCATATAACTGGTTTAAAAATTACTTGACAGATAGAACTCAACGTATATCTACTGATGGTGTTAAATCAGGTTTCCTGGATATTACGAAAGGTGTCCTGCGGTGCTCGATTCTGGGTCCTGTACTTTTTACATTAACAATATTGACTTGTCTGTAAAAACATGTTTACCAGCACTTGTATGCCGATGATACTGTTGTGTATGCTATTGCCCCCAAGGTTGACCAGGCTCCATCTGAACTACAGTCTGCCTTCATTGTATTACAGAAAAACTTTATTGACCTGAAATTAGTTTTGAATGCAGGTAAAACTGTTGTTCTCTAGAGCGCATAAAAATAACTCTGATGATTTAAGCATATGTACTTTGGATGGTGTCCGTATTGATAGTGTCCCTGATTACAAATATCTGGGCTTCTGGATAGATGAAAAGCTGTCTTTTAAAAAGCATATTGATGAGTTAGTTAAGAAGCTGAGAATAAAAATGGGCTTCTTCTATAAAAATAGGTCCTGCCTCTCGCTAAATAGTAAAAAGCAGATTATTCAGTCGACGTTCCTATCGGTCCTAGACTATGGCGACATCATCTATATGAACACAGCTGCTACTTCATTAAAGCTGTTAGATGCAGTTTATCATAGTGCAGTGCGTTTTATTACGGGCGACAATTTTAGTACTCAGCACTGCATTCTCTACCAGAAAGTTGGTTGGCCGTCTTTGATGTCACGTAGGTTGATACATTGCTATGTTTTCATTTATAAAGCCCTTTTACAAAAAGTCCCACATGTCCCTGACATCATTACTCAACTGTAGACATACGAGTTACCACACCCGGACTCTGGAAATTCCTTTGGTCTCTACCGAGTTAACTAAAAGCTGATTTAACTTTCTTGCACCTTATTTGTGGAACAATCTTCAAAATGTTGTTAAACTTGATGTTTTGGTGCCTCTAGGGTAATACAGAAAGGTGATTGAGGACCTTATTACTGATGAATGTGGTTTTTTTTTTATGACAGTGTTTCTCTTTCTGCTTGCATTTTGCATTTATATTTTGATGTGTAATTTCTGACAGGGCTGCATTGATATCATAGAGGCTCATTGACTGACAGGGCTGCAGTGTTATCAAAGAGGCTCACTGACTAACAGGGCTGCATTGATATCATAGAGGCTCACTGACTGACAGGGCTGCATTGATATCATAGAGGCTCACTCACTGACAGGGCTGCATTGATATCACAGAGGCTCACTGACTGACAGGGCTGCATTGATATCATAGAGGCTCACTGACTGACAGGGCTGCATTGATATCATAGAGGCTCACTGACTGACAGGGCTGCAGTGATATAAAAGCGGCTCACTGACTGACAGGGCTACATTGATGTCATAGAGGCTCACTGACTGACAGGGCTGCAGTGATATCACAGAGGCTCACTGACTAACAGGGCTGCATTGATATCATAGAGGCTCACTGACTGACAGGGCTGCATTGATATCATAGAGGCTCACTGACTGACAGGGCTGCATTGATATCATAGAGGCTCACTCACTGACAGGGCTGCATTGATATCATAGAGGCTCACTGGAGGGAGAGAGGGATTGCGGAGGGAGGAAGATGGGGAGGGAGGGAGAGAGAGGGAGGGATGAGGGAGAGTAAGAACAATTTAATAACATGGTAAACTGATTACACACCTCAATACACTGTATACAAGCTAACCTTGGAGGACGAGACAGGGAGAGAGAGAGGGAGAGAGAGGTAGGGAGAGAGAGAGAGAGAGAAAGGAGGGCGTTAGAGTAGTAAGCCACCTCAATAGAACAGCTACACCTTCATCTTTAGAGACAAAACAAGCCATCTCCATGAAGTTAACTATCATACCCAACATTTTATTTATTTTTATTTATTTCACCTTTATTTAACCAGGTAAACCAGTTGAGAACAAGTTCTCATTTACAACTGCGACCTGGCCAAGATAAAGCAAAGCAGTGCGATAAAAACAACAACACAGAGTTACATATGGGGTAAAACAAAACAAAGTCAAAAATACAACAGAAATACATATAATATACAGTGTGCAAATTTAGCAAGTTATGGAGGTAAGGCAATAAAATAGGCTATAGTGCAAAATAATTACAATTAGTATTAACACTGGAATGATAGATGTGCAAGAGATGATGTGCAAATAGAGATACTGGGGTACAAATGAGCAAAATAAATAACAATATAGGGATGAGGTAGTTGGGTGGGCTAATTTCAGATGGGCTGTGTACAGGTGCAGTGATCGGTAAGGTGCTCTGACAACTGATGCTTAAAGTTAGTGAGGGAGATAAGTGTCTCCAGCTTCAGAGATTTTTGCAATTTGTTCCAGTCATTGGCAGCAGAGAACTGGAAGGAATTGCGGCCAACATGTCTACCTATCTAGCCTAACTTCAAATTTCTCAATACAGTACAAGATGTTTAGTGCTCCTGTCGGCCATAATGTAACACTAGAGTTGATTCAGATTTAGAGTGTTTAGTAGTCACATGTACAGGGTTGTAGGTGTGATTGCAGTGTACAGTGAACATTTTGGCTCCGAGGTCCAACATGCAGGACTAAGTTAATTAAGGATCAGACCCTTTTTTTCAATTTTCGCCTAAAATGACTGCCTGTAGCTCAGGACCTGAAGCATGGATATGCATATTCTTGATATAATTTGAAAGGAAACACTTTGAAGTTTGTGGAAATGTGAAATGAATGTAGGAGAATGTAACACATTAGATCTGATAAAAGATAATACAAACCAAAAAACATGCCTTTTTTATTCTTTTTTTTGTTGCATCATCTTTGAAAAGCAAGAAAAAGGCCAGACAGTGATGTAGGATTCTGGGTGTAATTTAGATGTTGTACACAAGAAGGCAGCAGTGTGTGTGCAAAGTTTCACAGTGATCCAGTGAAGAATTACATCACTACACAATATTTTGTATCAAGTCTGCCAGGAGTTTTCCCAAATGTGCCGAATTGGTAAATGTATACATTTTCATGTACATAGCTATAGAGAACATACAAAAATGCTATGGTAATAAAGAATTAAAGTTTACACACTCCCAGGAATGTCATACATGATGGATCATTAGCTTCCCTACAGACAAGACACTAACCTTCACACCTCTAGATGGCCGGGCGGGGTGGGTGTGAAGCCAGAGACAGCAGTGGGGTCAAACTGTTGAACCCAGTTCCTACATTTGAATATAAAATGTTTTTTTTCAAACAAAACTACACTACATTTGATCTCTGGGACCCTCAGGATTACAAATCAGAGCAAGATTACTGAATGTAAGTACATTATTTACCCTCAGAGGTGAATGTATCAAACCAGTTGCCGTGATAAAAGTGTTTTGTTGTTGTGCACTATCCTCAAACAATAGCAATGTATTTTTATGCTGTAATAGCTACTGTAAATTGGACACTGCAGTTAGATTAACAAGAATTTAAGCTTTCTGCCCATTAAAGACATGTCAATGTCCCAGAAAGTTGGCCGTTGTTTACAACGCGATTCTTGTCACATAATGCATATTGAGCAGCAACTGTCCTGGTATAGGGACACCGATCCCGTAGAGGTTAAATAAAATAATTTACATTTACGTCATTTAGCAGACGCTCTTATCCAGAGCGACTTACAGTTAGTGAATACATATATTTATTTTTTTCATACTGGTCCCCCGTGGGAATTGAACCCACAACCCTGGCGTTGCAAACACCATGCTCTATCAACTGAGCTACATCCCTGCCGGCCATTCCCTCCCCTACCCTGGACAACGCTAGGCCAATTGTGCGCTGCCCATGAGTCTCCCGGTCGCGGCCGGCTGCGACAGAGCCTGGATTCGAACCAGGATCTCTAGTGGCACAGCTAGCACTGCGATGCAGTGCCTTAGACCACTGCGCCACTCAGGAGACATATTGACAATGGTAATAAAAAACAACAGAAATAGCACTATATACATCATAACTGTAGCAGTGATTTAATAAATAAAAGTCCATTGGGGTGGAGGCAGAGTAAAGACTGTGGAGTGGGTGGGGGGGACAACAGGTTGAAAGAGGACAGAACCTGGCATACAGGACTTTCAATTAGAGCCAGCTAAACATTTACATAGCATGGCAAACCACGAACTGAACACTGACGGGAAAGGAGTAGAGGGGGACCACAGAAGTCCCCACCCATATTCCCTCTTCAACAACCCAATCAGTCGCTGAGTGGGAGAGGGAGAGTGGGCAAACATCTGGGTGGAAGGAAATTGTGTATATACTGTGCATTCAGAAAATATTCAGACCCCTTGACCTTTCCACTTTGTTACGTTACAGCCTTATTCTAAAATGTATGAAATAGTTTTTTGTTCCCCCTCATCAATGTACACACAATACCCACTTAATGACAAAGCAAAAACTGATTTAAAAAACTGAAATATCACATGTATTCAGACCCTTTACTCCGTACTTTGTTGAAGCACCTTTGGTAGCGATTACAGCCTTGAGTCTTCTTCGGTATGACGCTACAAGCTTGGCACACCTGTATTTGGGGAGTATATCCCATTCTTCTCTGCAGATCCTCTCAAGCTCTGTCAGGTTGGATGGGGTGCGTCGCTGCACAACTATTTTCAGGTGCCTGTTCGATTTGGTTCAAGTCCGGGCTCTGGTTGGGCCACTCAAGGACATTCAGAGACTTGTCCCCGAAACCACTCCTGCGTTGTCTTGGCTGTGAGCTCTGGAGCAGGTTTTCATCAAGGATCTCTCTGTACTTTGCTCTGTTCATCTTTCCCTCGATCCTGACTAGTCTCCAAGTCCCTGCCGCTGGAAAACATCCCCACAGCATGATGCTGCCACCACCATGCTTCACCGTAGGGATGGTGCCAGGTTTCCTCCAAACCTGACGCTTGGCATTCAGGCCAAAGAGTTCAATCTTGGTTTAATCAGACCAGAGAATCTTGTTTCTCATGGTCAGAGTCCTTTAGGTGCCTTTTTGCAAACTCCAAGCCGGCTGTCATGTGGCATTTACTGAGTAGTGGCTTCCGTCTGGCCACTCTACCATAAAGGCCTGATTGGTGGAGTCTTGGTGGTTCCAAACTTCTTCCATTTAAGAATGATGGAGGCCACTTTGTTCTTGGGGACCTACAATGCAGCAGAAATGTTTTGGTACACTTCCCCAGATCTGTGCCTCAACACACTCCTGTCTCTGCGCTCTGCCGACAATTCCTTCGACCTCATGGCTTGGTTTTTGCACTGACATGCACAGTCAACTGTGGGACCTTAGACAGGTGTGTGCCTTTCCAAATCATGTCCAATCAATTGAATGTACCACAGATGGACTCCAATCAAGTTGTAGAAACATCTCAAGGATGATCAATGGAAACAGGATGCACCTGAGCTCATTTTCGAGCCTCATAGCAAAGGGTCTGAATACTTATGTAAATAAGGTATTTGTTTTTATTTTTAATAAAATTAGCAAAAATATATAAAAACCTGTTCTCACTTTGTCATTATGGGGTATTGTGTGTAGATTGATGAGGAAAAAATACAATTTAATCAATTTTAGAATAAGGCTATAACGTAACAAAATGTAGGAAAGTCAAGGGGTCTGAATGCTTTCCGAATGCACTATACAAAGAGGAGAAAAATAGATTGTATGAAGAATAGAAGAGAGGGAGCGAGAATGTGTGTGAGAGGGAGTGAGAAAGAGTGTGTGTTAGAGAGAAGGAAAGGGAGTAAGTGTGTGAGAGAGAGAAAGCCACTAGGGTACCAATCAGTCTGAGTACACAGCTATGTCACGGGCCAATTCTCCCCGGGTGACATTCTGACCCCTCCCCGTCCTCTGGTCTCCACGGATACCAAGTCCTGTAACCGAGGGACGCACATCGCACACTGACATGGGCTCAGTGGGCTTCTGCCAAAATGCTTTCATCCATCCCCATTTATTTAATCTACCTAATCTTTATTTACATTTTAGTCATTTAGCAGACACTCTTATCCAGAGCGACTTACAGTTAGTGAATACATATTTTTTTTATACTGGCCCCCCGTGGGAATCAAACCCACAACACTGGCATAGCAAACGCCATGCTCTATCAACTGAGCTACATCCCTGCCGGCCATTCCCCCCCCTACCCTGGACGACGCTGGGCCAATTGTGCGCCGCCCATGAGTCTCCCGGTCGCGGCCGGCGGCGACAGAGCCTGGATTCGAACCAGGATCTCTAGTGGCACAGTTAGCACTGCGATGCAGTGCCTTAGACCACTGCGCCACTCAGGAGTACTCAGGAGCTTTATCCCATCCCTATCTAATCTAAACCCCACCTCTATCTAATCTGTACCCCATCTCTATCTAATCTATACCCCATCTACATTTACATTTACATTTTAGTCATTTAGCAGACGCTCTTATCCAGAGCGACTTACAGTTAGTGAGTGCATACATTATTTTTTAATTTTTCATACTGGGAATCGAACCCACAACCCTGGCGTTGCAAACGCCATGCTCTACCAACTGAGCTAAATCCCTGCCGGCCATTCCCTCCCCTACCCTGGACGTAGGGATCTCTATGTAATCTATAGCCCATCTCTATCTAATCTATAGCCCATCTCTATCTAATCTATATCCCATCTATCTAAACTATATCTAATCTAAATTCCATCTCTATCTAATCTAATCTATATCCCATCTCTATTTTAGCTATTTCCCATCTCTATCTAAACTATATCCCATATATCTAATCTATACCCCATCTCTATCTAATTCATAGTCCATCTCTATCTAATCTATACCCCATCTCTATCTAATCTATACCCCATCTTTATCTAATCTAATCTATACCCCATCTCTATCTAATCTATACCCCATCTCTATCTAATCAATACCCCAGCTATATCCCACCTCTATCTTATCTATATCCCATCTCTATCTTAGCTATTTCCCATCTATCTAATCTATATCCGATCTAAACTATATCTCATATATATAATATATACCCCATCTATCTAATCTATAGCCCAGCTCTAATTTATACCCCATCTCTATCTAATCTATATCCCATCTCTATCTAATCTATATCCCATCTCTATCTAATCGATAACCCATCTATACCCCATCTCTATCTAATCTATACCCCATCTCTATCTAATCTATACCCCATCTCTATCTAATCTATACCCCATCTAATCTATACCCCATCTCTATCTAAACTATATCCCATCTAAACTATATCCCATCTATCTAATCTATACCCCATCTATCTAATCTATACCCCATCTCTATCTAATTCATAGCCCGTCTCTATCTCATCTATACCCCATCTATATCCCATCTATTTAATCTATATCCCATCTCTATCTACTCTATATCCCATCTATCTAACTATATCAATCTAATCTATATCCCATCTCTTTAGATCAGAGCATATGAAAGGAAAGACATGAGTCCTCTTTATGCTATATGGAAATGCACTTCTTTAGGTAGTCAGACCAGAACATTGTAGCCTCTCATGAGGATGCCCATGACCTCTGCCCTGGAAGTGGTTCACCACAACACTAATGAGTCCATCATAGAAAGACAATTTAGATGTAATCTCCCAACCAGCCTCCTATGGGCATACATTTGCATCTTATTTCTTTCACTCAATGACTGACTGATTCTCTGCCCTGACACAAGTCGGCACAATTCACCTCAATTTCATTTCCCTCATTCCTCTCTTCTCTCCTTTGGCCTGTTTTTCTTTAAAGAAAACTGTATATACAGCACAGTTAAAGAGCTAGGATTTAAACATCAACTGCCTGCCTTAGACTGCATTGACATGCCCTTGGAAAAACATTTTAGACTCTGAGCTACACTTGAGGAATGTGTCATACCAGTGAAGAAGAGGTGCTTCTTGGTGGTCTGAGAGAAAGGGAGAGAGACGGAAAGAGAGAGACAGAGGAAAAAGAGGAATGTGTCATACCAGTGAAGAAGAGGTGTCTCTTGGTGGTCTCCTTCCTCTTCTCCAGACAGGGGTTGAGCAGCCTCAGTAGCTGTAGGACCCTCTCCTCCCTGCGGGACTCAGTCAGACAGGCTTCATTCATCACCAGGTAGGTAGTGGAGGTAGACAACATGTTAGAAGGATGTGGCTGGAGGTAGACAACATGTTAGAAGGATGTGGCTGGAGGTAGACAACATGTTAGAAGGATGTGGCTGGAGGTAGACAACATGTTAGAAGGATGTGGCTGGAGGTAGTGGAGGTAGACAACATGTTAGAAGGATGTGGCTGGAGGTAGTGGAGGTAGACAACATGTTAGAAGGATGTGGCTGGAGGTAGTGGAGGTAGACAACATGTTAGAAGGATGTGGCTGGAGGTAGTGGAGGTAGACAACATGTTAGAAGGATGTGGCTGAAGGTAGTGGAGGTAGACAACATGTTAGAAGGATGTGGCTGGAGATAGTGGAGGTAGACAACATGTTAGAAGGATGTGGCTGGAGGTAGTGGAGGTAGACAACATGTTAGAAGGATGTGGCTGGAGGTAGTGGAGGTAGACAACATGTTAGAAGGATGTGGCTGGAGGTAGTGGAAGTAGACAACATGTTAGAAGGATGTAGCTGGAGGTAGTGGAGGTAGACAACATGTTAGAAGGATGTGGCTGGAGGTAGTCAACATGTTAGAAGGATGTGGCTGGAGGTAGTGGAGGTAGACAACATGTTAGAAGGATGTGGCTGGAGGTGGTGGAGGTAGACAACATGTTAGAAGGATGTGGCTGGAGGTAGTGGACACAGACAACATGTTAGAAGGATGTGGCTGGAGGTAGTGGAGGTAGACAACATGTTAGAAGGATGTGTGTTACGAACCCTGTGGCTTTAAACGTCTAGGGTGGATGGACAAGAGACCCGTAACATAATTCATGCAAATTAGAATCGTGACATGGAAACAGTGAGAACAAAATCTACACGACAACCATAAACTACCGTCAAACATAAAATGTTTATTTTTGAACACACAGTAAAGGTTTGGGAAAAAGGGATGAGCAGGACCCAAGAAATGAAACAATAGTGTAAAAAAAAACTAAACTGATCTTGCATGCCTCAAGAACCGCTAAGCTACTGCTAATCATGCAAAAATTACAGTGGGTGGTCCGCTCAGGTCTAACTAGTGTTTTTAGACAGTTTTCTTCCTACGGGTAATGTATACCCAAGGGCAACTTGCTTAAATTCTCCTTTTCCCAGAAACACACAAAGTTACCAAACAGAGTAACCAGCAAATGAGAGAGTACACAAAACACCACAGTATCCATACTCACATACGGAAAATAGTTTCTCTCTACAAACACAACTGACTGGCTTTTAAACAATGGGATGTGAGATTGAAAAACCAGAAACAGGTGGTGCAATGCAGAGGAATGTCCACTGATTGGTCCACCTCAGCAATCAGCAGACACCCCAACGACCACCAATCAGGAACATACAGGACACCTGTGATTAGGGCAGAAGGAGAGGAAAAACACAAAAATACACAGGATACCTGTATCCGTAACACTCCCACCCTTAAAAGAGCAAACCACAATGGTTTGCGACACACGTACCATCACAACACCCAAAATTCAAAGATCAACCGCATCCTGACGGGATAACAAAAAACCTAGTTCTTTAAACACGAGACAAAGCATCTGCCAACACATTATCCGACCCCTTTTTGTGGCAGATCTCCAAATTACAATTTTGCACTACAAGTGCCCAATGCATAAGGCGTTGGTTCTGGTTGTACATCCGGTGGAGAAAAACTAAGGGGTTGTGGTCAGTATACACTATCACTGGTAATGCACTGGAACCAACATAAACTTCAAAGTACTGCAGAGCTAACAACAAAGCTAGAGCTTCTTGTTCAATAGTGGAATAGTTTGTCTGACATTTGTTAAATTTCCACAAAAAATAACAGACAGGATGGTCCACTCCACTCTGGTCCTGCTGCAGTAGAACAGCACCAGCACCTCTGGCACTTGCATCTACCTCCAGTTTAAACGGTCGTTCAAAATCTGGCGCAGCAAGAACAGGAGTACTACATAAGAGTGCTTTAGCAGTGTTGAAAGCAGTACGACAATCTTCAGACCATACACATTTTCTCGCCGGACTGAGCAAATCCGTTAATGGAGCAACTACCGCAGAGACATTTTTGCAGAAACTACGGTAGTAGCCAACCATCCCTAAAAAGTGGCGTAGCTCTCTTCTGGTGGTAGATGCGGGAAATGCATTTATAGCTGAGACCTTGGCATCTACAGGGCGCACCTGACCATGGCCGACCTGTTTACCGAGATAAGTAACAGTGGCCTTCCCAAACTCGCACTTTGCTAAGTTCAGGGTTAGAGAAGCTGCTGCTAGACGTTCACACACTACCCTTAGAGTGTTAACATGATCAGACCACTCAGTTGAATAAATTACAAGATCATCAAGGTAAGCACTACAATTAGGAACTCCAGCCAATACTGTGTTAACCAGGCGTTGGAAAGTGGCTGGTGCGTTCCGCATCCCAAATGCCATGACAGCATATTGTAGGAAGTGATCTGGGGTCACAAAGGCAGAGATGTCGGAGGCACGTGAGGTTAATGGCACCTGCCAGTAACCTTTTAGAATATCTAGTTTGGTTACATAAGTAGCAGCACCAACAGTGTCAATACAGTCATCCAGTCTGGGTAACGGGAACGAGTCGGGCACTGTGACAGCATTGACCTTCCGATAGTCCGTACATAACCTGGATGTCCCATCAGGTTTAGGAACCAGAATGCACGGAGAACTCCAAGGACTTGAACTTGGCATAGCCAGGTTATTCTCCAGCAAATAACCGACCTCATCCCTCATTATCTTTCTTTTAGAGACGTTGACACGATAAGCATGTTGCTTGATAGGTGCAGCGTTTCCAACATTGTCATGTTCTAACACATTTGTGCATGTAGGAACATCATTAAAAAGACATGGAAAGCTGTGTAATAGTCTCACAATATCATCTAACTGTCCGTCCGTTAAATGAATCTGGCTTGATGGGAGAGACAGCAGCATCTCTGAATTGGGCAATCTAGCACACTGCTGCTGAGTATTGCGCAACTCCAAACCATCTCCATCCACATCATTAACATGACTTCCCACTACAGCCGCAGCAGCAATAGAGATAGCCGATTCGGCCAGTTTCTCTGGACTGTCTATCTGAGTGACGGGTCTGGTGTGGTATGTCTTCAACATGTTAACGTGGCACACACGAGATTGGCGTTTTCTATCAGGAGTCTGTATCACGTAGTCATTTTCACTTATGTAATTGAAAAGAAACTAAGGACCAGAGAAACGTGCTGACAATGACGCTCCTGGCACAGGCAACAATACAATAACTTGGTCACCTGGCTGCAGTGAACGAGAAACAGCCTGGGTGTCATAATGCCGTTTCATCCGTCTCTGTGAGGAAGACAGCGCTTCCTTTGCTAGAGCACAGGCACCATGTAGGCGCTCACGAAAGCGACTAACGTAGTCCAACACATTTTCTTTCACACACAACTCTTGTGATAAAAACTGATCCTTAAGGACTTTCATAGGTCCTCTCATGGTGTGTCCAAACACCAGTTCAGCTGGGCTGAACCCTAGGGATTCCTGTACTGTCTCACGGACAGCAAACAAAACTAGAGGAACTCCCTCATCCCAATCCTTCTCAGATTCCAAGCAATATTTACGACGCATAGACTTCAGTGTCTGATGCCAACGTTCAAGCGCACCCTGAGACTCTGGGTGATATGCGCTTGACACACGGTGTGTAACTGACAAGGATTTTAACACTTGTTTGAAAAGCATAGAAAGGAAATTCATACCCTGATCAGTTTGTACCACCTTAGGTAACCCAAAAGTTGAGAAGAATTTGATCAACGCTTTACTCACCACCGGAGCAGTAATCCTTCGCAGAGGAATGGCCTCTGGGTACCTGGTGGCCACACACATAATCGTCAACAGAAACTGGTTACCAGATTGTGTCTTTGATAATGGTCCAACACAATCAACCATCATATGTTCGAATGGTTCACCTATGGCCAGTATGGGACAAAGAGGCGCGGGAGGAATAACCTGATTCGGTTTCCCAGTTACTTGACAGGTGTGGCAAGTCCGACAGAACTGAGCCACATCTTGTTTTAAACCAGGCCAAAAGAAATGTCGCAAAACTCGATCATAATTCTTGGTGACTCCCAGATGTCCGGACCACTGGTGATCCTGAGCGAGGGATAAAACATTTTGTCGAAAGGCTGTAGGAATCACTATTTGGTAAACAGCATTCCAATCTCCGCCAGCGTCAACATGGGATGTCCATTTACGCATGAGGAGATTACCATCAATGAAGTATGCCATGTTTTTCTTCTTTAGCTCCTCCTCTGAGACAACACTAGAAAAACATTTAGCCAGGCTAATGTCAACCTTCTGGTTACCGATCAGCTGCTCACGAGTGACTGGTAACTGTATTGCCTCAGCAACAAGTTCCACATACTTCTTCCTTTCCCTGGGCTGTTGGTCAGACTGCACCAGCTTACCAGAGGTAGCACCCGAGCTATCCTCTGGGTCACACTCTCTAAATAGAATCGTGTTCGACAAATCTATCACGTCACCCACTTGTCGTGCTTGAGCACGTGTGACAGCACAAGCGGGGAACACATCTGGATAACCCTGCGCCAGCTCCTCGGAGAGAGACTGGTCACTTTTGTCCAATACCTCCAATACGGGTATCACCTTTCCTCCGGCAATATCGTGGCCCATTATAAATGTCACACCTTTTACTGGCAACATAGGATGTACCCCAACTCTGAACAATCCACTGACTAACTCAGAGTGTATGTTCACAAAGTGCAATGGCACTGGGACGAATCCCATTTCAATTCCTTGTACTAACACACTGGAACCACAATATGTATTATTGGACAAGGGCAACACATCAGATAGTATGAACGACTGCGCCGCACCAGTATCTCTGAGGATTCTAACTGGAGGCTGAGACGCTTCGTCATCTGATATGGAAACAAACCCCTCAAAAATGAACGGTTCATAACTGTGATCTGGGACTGGGACTTTCAAACCACATTCACTATGAGGCCTCTGTCTTGATTCCGGCCTTACAACCATACGAATCAGCCCAACACCCGTTGGCGGCCTGGCGTGCTGAGGCATCCCCTGTTTGCGTTTTAGCAGAAAGCAATCATTAATCATATGCCCCACCTTATGACAATAGAAACAGTGACGCACATCTTTTGGGCGTGCTGGATGTACTGCTTGTTGACTAGGACTAAAAGTTAGCAACTCTGCGGCCCTACTCTCCGTACGAGCCGAAAACACACTCTTATGCGTCAACACAAACTCGTCTGCCAATACAGACGCTTCCGACAGTGAGGATACTTTCTGTTCGTTCAGATAAACTACAATGCGTTCGGGTAAGCAATTTTTAAACTCTTCTAACAAGATTAACTCACGTAGAGAGTTAAAATCAGTTACCTTACTAGCACTGTGCCATTTGTCAAACAGATTTCCTTTGTCTCTAGCAAACTCCACATAAGTCTGAGTAGAATACTTTTTATGAGACCTAAATCTCTGTCGATATGCCTCAGGAACCAGCTCATAGGCACGAAGAACAGTAGCTTTGACCACGTCATAATTCAAGCTGTCTTCAAGAGGTAGCGCTGACAGAACCTCTTGGGCTTTACCTGTTAATTTACACTGAAGTAATAGGCACCATACCTCTTCGGGCCATTTCAATGCTACTGCTATACGTTCAAAAACACTGAAATAGGAATCAACCTCTGACTCCCTAAACACAGGCACCAAGGTGATCTGTCTACTAATATCAAAAGTAGCAGATGACACAGCTGGTGAGGACGGCTCACTAGCAGGCATAGTATGAGCAGAGACTAACCTCGCGGTTTCTGCCTCCAGTTCCAGTTTACGCATCTCTAGTTCCTGATCAAGTCTACACGTCTCCAGTTCTTGATCAAGCCTACGCATCTCCAGTTCCATCTTACGCGTCTCCTGTTCTGCCTCTAGCTTACTCATCTCCTGTTCTGCCTCTAGCTTACGCGTCTCCTGTTCTGACTCTAGCATACGCGTCTCCTGTTCTGCCTCTAGCTTACGCGTTTCCAGCTTGTCTTGCCTGATTTGTGCCCGCTCTTCCGCCTCCATTTGGAGCCGTGTCAAGCGGACATCCATCCTGGCATCACTGTCGGACAGTGGGGAGAGTGGGTCAAAACGGGGCAATGTGGCTGGAGCCTCGTCCTCAGACACCGACGGGCTTACAGGAGCAGCAGACTCAGGCGGCGGTAACTCAAGCACTCGCTCGTTCAACAATATCTCTAACACTGTTTTCCTAACTTCTGCTTTCATTAAAACCCTTGATATGGGTACAGAAAAGTGGTCAGCCAAAGCCTGTAGATCCACTCTACGGCAATTCTCAAAAACCTCCCACGTAGGGTTTTCCAAAAAGGCATCCAACTCAAAAGTAGCCATCTTAAACGAATACTGAACACAAAACCAGTTAGTTACAGCTGCCAAGCTCAACAATGAACCAGACACTAACTCATTTGCATAAGTAGCATGGGTATCAATGAGAATGATCCCGGACGAACCCCCACATTATGTTACGAACCCCGTGGCTTTAAACGTCTAGGGTGGATGGACAAGAGACCCGTAACATAATTCATGCAAATTAGAATCGTGACATGGAAACAGTGAGAACAAAAACTACACAACAACCATAAACTACCGTCAAACATAAAATGTTTATTTTTGAACATGTGGTGTCGAGAAAACGTTGCTAATTATGCTGTGAGACCAAGGAAATCCGCTGACACTGTACTTTGATTATAAAGGTTTATTATATCAAAGGGTTACAGCTTCAATTTACAGATATCTGCAGAATATCTGGAGAATAACCGCCCAATCTCAAATATGATTATTCTGTCCTCCTTTGTTTTAACCAAGTATTTATATCCTATGCCCTATGTAACATAATATGGGTGTTTTACTACCGACCAATCCCATTACTCCACACAACAGACTTCCTCTGTTTTATGGGGTGCCCCTATTAGACTGTTCCCCAGATGCATTTTAAACTATGATGCAATTTGAATACACATGAAAGCCTCAGCAAACAAAATACAACCAAAAATGTCCACATTCAGGCTGGTCAACCCATCGGACCCTCCTGTGGATTCTCTCTATCCCTGCCTAGACCCAATATCCCTAAGCTTCAACAAAATAAACAAAAACATCTGAGATCCCCACATGTACCCAACAACAGCAAATATCATTCTTCAAAAATTAATACAGAAAGAATATGACACAAAATATGTATTACACATGCAAATATGTCTATATATCATTGCAGACACTGGAATGTAGTCCACTACACTTCATCTCCTCAGCAGTGTCGACTTCCAATTCATCTTCGATGATGGAATCTGAACCTTTCCACACCTTCCTTGTTCCACTTCCTCCAGTCCCTTCATATTGTCCCTTCATATTGTCCTTGTTTGAGTATTTGAATCCCCTCTACACATTCCCCCATATGCTTCTGGAAGAAAAGAAAAGACCAAACAGTATCTTTTGCAAAACAACACATTCAAATTAAAACATCAATATCAACTAAAAATATAAAAATGATATATAAAATGATATATAAAATGAATCACATACCATTTCCACCCTTTGATTCATCACAAAATACTAACTATCACCATAATATTTAAAAACATTTGAAAAATTCAAAATTGATATCTATCTATCAATACTCCTTTGAGTCTTGACAGAAGGTTAAACCCTCTTATCGTTTCATTTGCCAAACCCTTCAAATTATAGGTAATATTATCTGTTATCTTCTCAAAATTTTACACCATTCCATGGAAAAATCCCCACTTCTCTCCTAGACTTATCCTCCAATGGTAGGCTTCCCAGACTATGAAACTTCTCTCTTTCAGAATCAGATCTCTCTTTCCCCTTGCTTTCCCTCTTTTAATTTTAAAAACCTCATATGGAAGCTTCAACTTCAACATGTAACAACATCCTTTCCATCCATAGGGTAAGAAACAAAAACAGCTTTTAGCCCTCACTGGTTTCCCCTCCAATGCTTCATGAAGCGCTGTTAACTGATTTTCCTTCCCATCTAACAAATTCACATAGGTTAATTCATTTAACCAAGAACACTTAAACCTAGGCCTAAAAAAATGCTTCCACAACAACATTATTATCTCTTAATGATTGTTGCTGATACAACATCCCTTATAAAACATAAGATATGCCTTCCATTTAGTTTCTCTCTTTCCTAACGAACAGTATTGATCAGATATATCTTCTTGTCTTCCATTAAAATCAAACAACTCATCCTGTACCTCCATGATAGTATTCTCCCTCTAACATTACTCAAAATAAGTTAGCAATCACTCATAACCCTCTTCCACTTCATATCATTTTACAAAATATACTTCCTTTCACTAGGTGAAACAGCTTCTACTTCTAGTCTTCATAACAACACTTCTTCTCCATAAGTATCTCTCCACATGAGAGAAATCTAATCTCTACACATTCCTTCTCTCACATCTACAAGGAAGATGAGCTGTACCACCCATCCTAACCCTAATGACAGTCTTTTCCTCTAAAATTGGTGCTGGAGCAATTGGCTCCCTTGTAATCAAATGTGATATATTTATAGTTTTAATAACTGTCAATGTTGAAAGAGTTGAATTGCTTCTCACTGTTGTTATAATATGCTGAAGTGTTGATGTCATTGTTGTTGATTCATCCATTCTCCCTAAAGCTTTGAACTCTTTACTTGTATTTCCATCTATCACCACATCAACTCTCAGTCCCAACTCTAATCCCTCACTTTCAAACTGTTGATTATAAAAAATACATTTATAATCACCTTGATCCCCCTGCTGGGAATTGTACACATAAAGACTACAATCACCCTCAATCTTCTCTTATCTTATCATTCAGCAACGCATACTTTCTCAATGCATCTGCTCCTAACAGATCTAAACTCCTACATTTACATTACATTTACGTCATTTAGCAGACGCTCTTATCCAGAGCGACTTACAGTTAAGTGAGTGCATACATTTTCATACTTGCCCCCCGTGGGAAACGAACCCACAACCCTGGCGTTGCAAGCGCCATACTCTACCAACTGAGCTACATCCTCCACTCACTATAACAGTGGTTAGACACTACACAGACTCATTTCCTAGAACTTTAAAACACTGGCAGTTTGTCTACTTCACTTCTTTAGTCTACTCTCTGATCACTCCAGATAGCCCAGTAAATAAAACAAATGCTGACAAAATTGGTGTCAAACCATGCAAGTCTGAGTAGCATGGAATAACATACCATCTTTTTGAAACAGTTCATCATGAAACAGTTCTACTGCAACTTTTCATGCACAGTGGGAAGTTGGAACGAACACCAAACTTAGTTAGATAGAACCTGCTCTTACCATGAGAAACAGATTTCCCAATCTTCTCCTCCTCTTCTTCATCTTTAATGTTGACATTCAGCTCCAGTGTTTGACTGCAGTCTTCCAGCTTTACTGATGCCATCTCTGGATCCTGCTTAGCAAACTGGGCTCCACTGTCACAATCAGGACCCACTGACTGTAGGTTTGGACTCAGTGTGGAAGGAGAGAGGCTCGCTGGGTTTGCCCTCACTATTGATGTTACCGGCCTCAGATTTAATTCTAGTCGTCCTGTAGTAAATTTCCCTTCACCACTGTTCTCTCTCTCTTCCTACTAACTGTCACGCCCTGGCTCTGGGGACTCTAGTATGTTGAGCCAGGGTGTGAGTTTTCATGTGTGTTGGTTCTAGTTGTTGTATATCTATGTTGGCCAGGGTGGCTCCCAATCGGAGACGGCTGTAGCTCGTTGTCTCTGATTGGGAGTCATACTTAGGTAGCCGTTAGGCATTCATTCATTGTGGTTTCTTGTTCCGTGTTGGTTTGTGTATGTAACCAGGGACGTCACGTTTTCGTTTTGTTGTTTTGATCGTTTGATCATTATATAAATAAATATGTTCGCATTCAACGCTGCGCCTTGGTCCTCCTCTCTCACCGACGATCGTGACAGAAGAAAACACCAAGACTGGACCAAGCAGCGTGTCCAGGAGCCATCGCCAGGGAGATCTCTAGCAGATCTCCTTCGCCTCCTCGACTGGGTCAAGCCGGGTGAGGAAGAGAAGGGCTTGACATGGAAGCAGAAGGGCGAAAGGCTGGCGAGGGACATGGAGACCTGGTCCACGGGTAGGAGAGACGCCCAGAAATTTTTTAGGGGGGGGCTAACGCCGTGGACGACGGGCCAGCAGGAGACCGCGGCAGAGCGGCCCAGCGGGTTGGCAGAGGAGGCCGCCAGGTTACGGGGGCCACTGGTCGAAGAGGGGATGGAAGGTGTAGAGGCACGGCGAGAGGTACTGGGGTGTGTTACCAGTCCGGTCCGGCCCATTCCAGATCCCTGCGTAGGACCAGTGGTGTGTGTCCCCAGTACGGTCCGGCCTGTTCCTGCTCCCCGTACCAGGCCAATGGTGTGCGTCGTCAGCCCGGCTTGGCCCGTTCCTGCTCCCCGCACCAAGTCAGTGGTGTGCTTCGTCAGCCCGGCTCGGCCCGTTCCTGCTCCCGCACCAAGTCAGTGGTGCGCCCGTCACCCGGCTCGGCCTGTTCCTGCTCCCCCGCACCAAGTCAGTGGTGCGCTCGTCAGCCCGGCTCGGCCCGTTCCTGCTCCCGCACCAAGTCAGTGGTGCGCTTCGTCACCCGGCTCGGCCCGTTCCTGCTCCCCGCACCAAGTCGGTGGTGCGCCCGTCAGCCCGGCTCGGCCCGTTCCTGCTCCCCGCACCAAGTCAGTGGTGCGCTTCGTCAGCCCGGCTCGGCCCGTTCCTGCTCCCCGCACCAAGTCAGTGGTGCGCTTCGTCAGCCCGGCTCGGCCCGTTCCTGCTCCCCGCACCAAGTCAGTGGTGCGTTTCGTCAGCCCGGCTCGGGCTGTTCATGCTCCCCACACCAAGCCAGTGGTGTGCGTCGTCAGTCCGGCACAGCCCGTGCCTGTTCCACTGGTGCCTGGTTCAGCACGGGTCAGCTGCTTCACGCCGGAGCTAGAGCAATCCGCTCCACCAGTGTGCAGTCCAGCTCCGGTCAGCAGGGCCAGACCGGACCAGGGGTACTTTGGGGGGTTAGAGAGCGAGTGGGGATCATGCCCGGAGCCGGATCCGCCGCCAAGGCGGAGTGCCCACCCGGTCCCTTCCCTGTGGTATTTGGTTGGCGCGGTCGGAGTCCGCGCCTTTAGGGGGTACTGTCACGCCCTGGCTCTGGGGACTCTAGTATGTTGAGCCAGGGTGTGAGTTTTCATGTGTGTTGGTTCTAGTTGTTGTATATCTATGTTGGCCAGGGTGGCTCCCAATCGGAGACGGCTGTAGCTCGTTGTCTCTGATTGGGAGTCATACTTAGGTAGCCGTTAGGCATTCATTCATTGTGGTTTCTTGTTCCGTGTTGGTTTGTGTATGTAACCAGGGACGTCACGTTTTCGTTTTGTTGTTTTGATCGTGTGATCATTATATAAATAAATATGTTCGCATTCAACGCTGCGCCTTGGTCCTCCTCTCTCACCGACGATCGTGACACTAACATTGAAGCTTAGCTGACTGTCCTAGAGTTCCTTCAACCCTAGTTTTCATAACTTTTTAGTCTGACATTTCTCCTAACTTTTCAAAAACCATTTCACTGATTTATCCACAAAATCCTTTCCCACTAATTTTAGGATATTTAATCCGGAAGTCCCCACCTGCTTATGACTTCTTTACACAAAAACTTGGCAAACCATTGAGCATCTTTTAGCTTAGTTTGAAATCTTATTCCCCTCTTGGTGTAGGAATGTAACCAAGAATAACAGTCACCCCCTGTAACCATCACTTTTCAGACAGATTGTCCTCCTTCCTATGATATAGTCAATCTATTCAAGCAAATATGGTTCCCAAAAAACCCTACTCCTTCATGATCTGTCTCCTAATCTCCCCCCTTGCAACCTTAGCTAACCCCTAGCTTCCTAAATCATCAGACCTAATAGGTCCAGAGGCGCTACTATCAACCCCTCATTTTTTTCTCCCAAAACAACAATTCATTCCTACTCTAAGGATTTTTTCAATTGTCTTCAAAACACCTGCTTTTGAAAGTCCTTCAATTTCTGGTTCAATCCCTTGGATTGCTTCTTCTTTCAATGGATACTGATTCTTCCAAGGAGGTCTTGCTCCTCAAAATCTTCACTGCAATTTCCAATCCAGAATACTGTAGACAAATCCATCTCTGTCATCATCAACAATTGGTAAACCTTTTCCTTTGGCACTTCTACCAGACAGCCGTCTGGTGTACATCTTATTGTACAATTCAATTTCCACAATGCATCTCTTCCCAACAATGCAATAGGTATATGTTCTGATACCAGTATGGGTATTGTAATTTTCTCATTTTCATAGCAGAGCTCAATTGGTTCCTTAAGAGTAATCAACTGTTTTACTCCCTCAAATCCCTATCCTAATTAGTTGATTTGACATAGTGAGATATGTAACCTCTTCAGGCTGAACACAGATAAAAGCAGTTCCGCTCTCCATCATCCCTTCCCATAGTCCATTGTTTATTTTCACTTCAATTGTTGGATCTTTTTCCCCTAACTGGTGCTACCAGCTGACACCCCCCTTTTGGATCTTCTAGGCACCCCTAGAATCCTTGCTCCTTGCCCCTATAAGGGTTCACCTGTCCTCCAGATGATCTTCACTTGCTCCTGTATCTTCCTCTGAAATTCTTTCTTGTGTTTCCTTCTGGCCCATTACACTCACAGGCAAAGTCACCAACCTGTCCACAATCATAACACACTTCTTAAGATTGCTGGAAGTATGGCTTAAATCTTCCTCCTCTTCCTCTTCCTAAGCCTTCTCGTCCTCTTCCTCTCCAATTATTTCAGTCCAGAAACTATCTATGGATATGAAACAACTTGTACCACTAGTTGTGGCTGGTACAATTGCATTTGACCTTGTTCAGTTGAAGCTGTGGCAGTGATTGTTGATTTGGTTCACACTGATTCTTCATAACCAAAGCTTTTCTTCTCCTTCTTATTCTCCCCCCAGTTGTATTTCATCAAGTTTTCTGAGAGTTTCTTGGTCCTGTTCTTTCTAGTTGTTGACATATCGGTATTCTTCAAAGGCTTATATTCTAAGTTCTGTCCTCAAAATATCATCTTCTTACTGGTGCCCTCTTTCCTTGGCCTCAATGTATACTTTTTCTCCAAATCTTGGGATCCTTTTCTCAGCAGTTTTTTCTCTTCTTCTGTATCTTCAGCTTCTTGAGTTGTTCTTCCAGTTGTCTTCTTCTAAATTATTCCCCTTATCCAGGCATGATACGCATCAGTCTATATCTATTTCTATTTCTTCTGTGCTAATCATTGTAGGATAAAATACTCTTGAATATGAAGCACCTTTAATCTCCAAATCTTCATCGCTTTCTCCATCTTCACTTTCCTCAGAGATCGAATCTCTAGTATCCTTCTTCCTTCAACTTCCATCACCCCTTCTTTCCTCTCTTGCCAACTTCCTTCTGATCACACAGTCATATCCACCCATGATCTCTTCTCAATCACTCTGATCATCATCATCATCTTCTTCATCTTCAAGTTCGATCTTCCTTAACCTCACTCCACCCTTAGTTTCCAGACATCTCATTTTCTTCCTACTTTTGGAGTTTTGGATTAATCTTTATAGTCATTTCTGCTTCTCCTCTCTCTATTATTCAATCACTTTTATCATGTTGATGACGTCAGGGTTAAAAGTCCATTCCACTAGCCATGGTTGTTCAATGTCATGCCAACGTTTATTCCCTTTTCCAGATAACCTTGCAATACCATTAACTAAAGGATTACTATTTTCTACTACATCAACAGGAGTAATTACCTTCATAGTTTTTATGTCCTTTTTCCCCCTTGTAACAACTCTTTTATATTCCTTTATTGTAAATTATTTCATTATTTTAGACTATATAGCCTATAGTTCCCTCTTTTTTTCCTTTTTTTTCTTCCCCAAATTAATTAATTAATCAATTAATTAATTCATCAATTTATTTATTTGTATCAATTTATTTTATTTTACCAAATTATTGATTAGTGGCAATCTTACCACATCCAATTAGGAAAGTAAATGAAAGTAGTCAACTTCAGAGCAATCCAAAAAATAAAGACCTCTAATCCAGCAACACTACAGCACTCACAAACCCCATTGCTTAATAAGCACCCAATTACCTTAATTTTACAGAATAATGTCAGTACTCGATTTCCCCACTCAACTCTAATCAAACCCACTCATGCACAAAAACTCCAAAATGCAATTCTTAATTACATCAATTGATCAGTCTGTTGCCAAGTCCTTGTCAAATTGTCATAACATCAAATATGCTAGGCAACCAAAATATCCTCTATGGGAAGGTACGTTTTGTAAATAGAACAGTACTAGCCTTAGTTTGACTTGATCCGTTGCAGCACATTCTCGCATGATGCACTCGTCAGCACTTTCTCTCTCTCTCTGTCTCCTCCTTCCTCTCGTCTCTCATATCACAAAAGAACAAAGAAACAGACAATAATTTAGTAGTTTATGCACTCACTGAGTTATTTCAACCATTCAATATTCCTCTAACTCAAAAATAGTATAAATAGCTCAATAACATTTCATTTTATTTATTTATTTAATTATTTTTATTTTTAATCCGTCAACATCTCTCTCTCATTTATCAATTCAATAGATCTCAAATAGTTTCATCGTTAAGCAAAAGCCTATTTAACAAACAGAACATTCCATTCGTGTTCAAATCTCCTCCTCTCTCTCTGTCTGCTCTGAGTCTGCGTCTGTGTCTCCCAGCAACTCAGTGCAGGCAGAGGAGTGGCACATTTGCGCTACGTAACTCTAAAGTCATAAAATCACACGCATGCGTAGTTCATTCACCAGTGCGATTTCAGAGTGGAGGGAGCTCTCTCCCAGCTCTCTCCCAGCTAGACAACAGAAAGTAGACAGTCCCGCTGTACTTCCTCACTTTTACCCCCATAGACAAACAGTAACACTTTAACAGAGCTCACAAACCAACATAAAACATTGAACACAAATCCTACTTTCTTCTACACACATACACATACATACAGTTTAAGAGGCTTATCCCATTCCTATGGACCTCTAAGGCAGTATGCTACCTACATTGCGCCATTTTTTCCTTTGTCTCTAAATTTGTTACCACGAGTTCCGCGGACATTCGATGAGCGGTCACATCAATCATTTAATTTGTCAACCATATGTTGAGCAGTAACTTGCAACCGAATATATATACCACAACCTCAAGCCCCCTAGGACTTACCTAAATACACCTAACGTGCTTTTAGGATTTTCGGCCCATCCTAATGATCGCCTCCTTAGAGGGCTTCCATAGATTCGCAATGGCCTAATTTGTATACATTTACCTTGGTTCCTGGTCTTATTCCTTCATTGTATTATTTTTGAATTTTATTCAAGCAAAATATCCCTATAGAAACCCCCCTCTGTTTGCATTGCTTGCAACGCAAACAAATTTAGAACGGACTCCTATCCCACAGCAAATAACAGCAAAGCACACACGCAAGTTCTTAACGGTGCATTCATTCAACGCACATACACAGACACACGAACTAACCAGTGCCCAAAGTAGTGAGAGAACTCACCCTTATCTGCCGGACTCTGGAGCAAAAGTCAGCTCGGCGCCCATGAATGGAACGCTGAGAAAAGACGCAACACGACCAATACCTCGTCGCCATTTTGTGGTGTCGAGAAAACGTTGCTAATTATGCTGTGAGACCAAGGAAATCCGCTGACACTGTACTTTGATTATAAAGGTTTATTATATCAAAGGGTTACAGCTTCAATTTACAGATATCTGCAGAATATCTGGAGAATAACCGCCCAATCTCAAATATGATTATTCTGTCCTTCTTTGTTTTAACCAAGTATTTATATCCTATGCCCTATGTAACATAATATGGGTGTTTTCCTACCGACCAATCCCATGACTCCACACAACAGACTTCCTCTGTTTTATGGGGTGCCCCTATAAGACTGCTCCCCAGATGCTTCCCTAAGCTGAATCAACATCCTCCAAGATACCATTTGCAAACGTTAGCAAAGTCATAAATTCCTTAGACACCACAAACACACGGTCAATGTTTGGGAAAAAGGGCTGAGCAGGACCCAAGAAATGAAACAATATTGTAAAAAAAAACTAAACTGATCTTGCCTGCCTCAAGAACCGCTAAGCTACTGCTAATCATGCAAAAGTTACAGTGGGTGGTCCGCTCAGGTCTAACTAGTGTTTTTAGACAGTTTTCTTCCTACGGGTAATGTATGCCCAAGGGCAACTTGCTTAAATTCCCCTTTTCCCAGAAACACACAACAAAGTTACCAAACAGAGTAACCAGCAAATTAGTGAGTACACAAAACACCACAGTATCCATACTCACATACGGAAAATAGTCTCTCTCTACAAACACAACTGACTGATTTTTAAACAATGGGATGTGTGATTGAAAAACCAGAAACAGGTGGTGCAATGCAGAGGAATGTCCACTGATTGGTCCACCTCAGCAATCAGCAGACACCCCTACGACCACCAATCAGGAACATACAGGACACCTGTGATTAGGGCAGAAGGAGAGGAAAAACACAAAAATACACAGGATACCTGTATCTGTAACAATGTGGCTGGAGTTAGTGGAGGTAGACAACATGTTAGAAGGATGAGGCTGGAGTTAGTGGAGGTAGACAACATGTTAGAAGGATGAGGCTGGAGTTAGTGGAGGTAGACAACATGTTAGAAGGATGAGGCTGGAGTTAGTGGAGGTAGACAACATGTTAGAAGGATGAGGCTGGAGTTAGTGGAGGTAGACAACATGTTAGAAGGATGTGGCTGGAGGTAGTGGACGTAGAAGGAAGCCCACACCAAAGCCTGTACTGACAAACATGAAATTCAAAGTTTGGGTTCAAATGGTTTGGTCTATTAAGGTTCATAGAGAAAACTAAATGGTTTATTCTACTAAAGTTCATAGAGAAAACTAAATGGTTTAGTCTACTAAGGTTCATAAAGAAAACTAAATGGTTTAGTCTACTAAGGTTCATAAAGAAAACTAAATGGTTTAGTATTTTAAGGTTCATAGAGAAAACGAAACGGTTTAGTCTATTAAGGTTCATAGAGAAAACTAAATGGTTTAGTATTTTAAGGTTCATAGAGAAAACGAAACGGTTTAGTCTATTAAGGTTCATAGAGAAAACTAAATTGTTTAGTCTACTAAGGTTCATAGAGAAAACTAAATGGTTTAGTCTACTAAGGTTCATAGAGAAAACTAAATGGTTTAATCTACTAAGGTTCATAGAGAAAACTAAATGGTTTAGTCTATTAAGGTTCATAGAGATAATTAAATGGTTTGGTTTCCATGGATGTACATGAGGCAATAAGAGAAATAACCAAAGAGAGCAAAGCTGAGACAAAAAACACCCAATGAGTAAGAGGCAGAAATAAGCTCTTAGTCGCCATATCAACCAAAGTGCTGTACGTTTTCCACCCAGTCCCCCATGGAGCTAGTCTACTGATACAATCACAAGTCCCTCTCACAAGAAAAGGGATTCAATTCCATATTCAAGTCACAACTGACATTGTGCATATTCTTGGGAGGGAATGGTATAACAAAAGGTGCAAGCAGAAAGGGAGCCACAGTGATGGCCCCAGGACATCTTTGTCAAGCAGGCAGAAACCTGCTCCAGTATCACGCGGCTGCTGTGCTCTGCTTGTTGTAATGAAACCATGAAAGTGTATCAGAGAAAGAAAGGCCTTGCCATTTCAAACCCCCTCTCTGTGTGAACTAGAACGCTTTAAATAAACATTTTTTAAAAATCCAATGTTCCTTTGTGGCAGACATTTTACCTGCCTGCTCTTTGCTAGCCTAGGGAAGACGGTGAATTTGAAATAGGGTAGTCTTGTTGAATTGCCAATGATTCAGCGGCATAAAAGTATGTATAACCTACAAATAGAACAAAGGAACTGCGGCTGTCTTTATTTTACAAGATCACTTTCATTACTTTCTCAATTATTTTGTGATATCAAAGGGTACGTAAACAGAGGAAATAGGAAAGAAGAGGAGAGTTGAAAATAGAACACATTTTGACATTGCAGCTTGGCCATATAGTGGAAACTGTGTCCCAGCAGAAGTAAGGAGGAGGGGGGCTATTTCAGCTCCCTTTTTCTCTGACTGCTGATCAGTCATCTCATGCTGCTGTGAACAACAAGCCCCCTGTTCTCTATCCCTAGTCTCTTCCCACAGCTACAGATACCTGCTCCCTGACCTGAGACAGGAACACTAAGAGGCCTGTAACTCTCGCTGTCCTTCACTGCTCTCTCTGCCTGCCTCAGCTCTCTCTCGGCCTCCCTCACTGCCTGCCTCAGCTCTCTCTTGGCCTCCCTCTCTGCCTGCCTCAGCTCTCTCTCGGCCTCCCTCTCTGCCTGCCTCAGCTCTCTCTCAGCCTCAGCTCTCTCTGCCTGCCTCAGCTCTCTCTCAGCCTCCCTCTCTGCCTGCCTCAGCTCTCTCTCGGCCTCCCTCTCTGCCTGCCTCAGCTCTCTCTCAGCCTCAGCTCTCTCTGCCTGCCTCAGCTCTCTCTCAGCCTCCCTCTCTGCCTGCCTCAGCTCTCTCTCGGCCTCCCTCTCTGCCTGCCTCAGCTCTCTCTCAGCCTCAGGTCTCTCTGCCTGCCTCAGCTCTCTCTCAGCCTCCCTCTCTGCCTGCCTCAGCTCTCTCTCGGCCTCCCTCTCTGCCTGCCTCAGCTCTCTCTCAGCCTCAGCTCTCTCTGCCTGCCTCAGCTCTCTCTCAGCCTCCCTCTCTGCCTGCCTCAGCTCTCTCTCGGCCTCCCTCTCTGCCTGCCTCAGCTCTCTCTCAGCCTCAGGTCTCTCTCCCGGCCTCCCTCTCTGCCTGCCTCAGCTCTCTCTCAGCCTCAGGTCTCTCTGCCTGCCTCAGCTCTCTCTCGGCCTCCCTCTCTGCCTGCCTCAGCTCTCTCTCAGCCTCAGGTCTCTCTGCCTGCCTCAGCTCTCTCTCAGCCTCCCTCTCTGCCTGCCTCAGCTCTCTCTCAGCCTCCCTCTCTGCCTGCCTCAGCTCTCTCTCAGCCTCAGGTCTCTCTGCCTGCCTCAGCTCTCTCCCGGCCTCCCTCTCTGCCTGCCTCAGCTCTCTCTCAGCCTCAGGTCTCTCTGCCTGCCTCAGCTCTCTCTCAGCCTCCCTCTCTGCCTGCCTCAGCTCTCTCTCGGCCTCCCTCTCTGCCTGCCTCAGCTCTCTCTCAGCCTCAGCTCTCTCTGCCTGCCTCAGCTCTCTCTCAGCCTCCCTCTCTGCCTGCCTCAGCTCTCTCTCGGCCTCCCTCTCTGCCTGCCTCAGCTCTCTCTCAGCCTCAGGTCTCTCTGCCTGCCTCAGCTGTCGCTCTCCTCTCATCCCTCCACCAACCCTCCATCATGTCCAGAGAACCACAGTGGTCAGTGTTCCGTCTCTATAAACAGCACGTAGACTACTTCCTCTCAGCAGGAGGTCTCAGGTGAGTTAAACTCAGTGGTTTGTTCAGCTATAGATGTAATGGGATTGAGGGCCACTGGTTAGCTGGCTGGACCTCAGAGCCAATCAGAGTCTCACAACAACAGCAGCAGCAGCAGTGGTGCAGAAGGCTACTGGGGTGAGCTTGTGTTGAACTGCTGTATTTGTTTTTGATTAAATGTAAAATGTGTTGAGAGAAAGCATCAGGGAGATGCATGGAAACTGATTCCTGTATGTTGATGCACAACCCTTCAGACAAAATAATATTTGTTTCAGCTTGTGTGAAAATTGTTTGAAAAAACCACTAAAGAGCTTTCACTTGATGCCATGTTGCCAATGTACTGTAGTTTCTGAGAGACTGACAAAGACAGGTGATCTCGCTGGGTGCTGTGAACAGTGAAGTGCAATATTTTTTTCCCAGGGTTCTTCTGACAAGCAGAGAGCTCTGGAGTGGGATCAATTTCTTAAACAGTAACTCATGCAAAGAGCGTTCCCCATAATTGGATTTGAATGTCTCCCTCCTCTCCTCCCTGTCCCCTCTGACAAATGTTATGTGTGCGCACATAAACAGATTTTCCGGCCCACAAACCCAGGGAAAGCGAAGGAGGGATAGTGTAACGGGGCGAGGCAGTGGCGGTGAGGTTGGCTGCTCGGCAGCAGCAGAAGTGCTGGGCTGTAAACCCTGTTTGTTCAGCTCTGGGAACTTTTCGGGTTTCTCTGCGGTGCTCGGTTGGCGTGGACACAGCTGGGGAGCAACAGCTGGGGAGCAACGGCCGGTCGGCAGGCAGGAGCTCCAGTGACGCCTGGCCTAGCCAACACAGCTGGTAACATGCTACACACTCCCTCTGTCTCTCTCTCCCTTTGCTCCCTCTGTCTCTCTTTCTTTGCTCTCTCTCTGTCTCCCTTGCTCTCTCTCTGTCTCCCTTGCTCTCTCTCTGTCTCCCTTGCGCTCTCTCTCTCTCTCTCTCTCTGTCTCCCTTGCTCTCTCTCTCTCTCTCTCTCTCTCTCTGTCTCCCTTGCTCTCTCTCTGTCTCCCTTGCTCTCTCTCTCTCTCTGTCTCCCTTGCTCTCTCTCTCTCTCTCTGTCTCTCTCTCTCTCTCTCTCTCTCTGTCTCTCTCTCTCTCTCTCTCTCTTTATTTTCTGGCCCTCTCTCCCTCCCTCAGTGTGTGTAGGTGGACAGGGAATGGGGAAATGGGTAGCTCTGTGTGTGTAGGTGGACAGGGAATGGGGGAATGGGCAGCTCTGTGTGTGTAGGTGGACAGGGAATGGGGGAATGGGCAGCTCTGTGTGTAGTTGGACAGGGAATGGGTAGCTCTGTGTGTGTACTCAGTCGTACAGAGTTGAGAGGAGAGACAGAGGTGGAGGGAGAGTTGTAATGTGGACACAGGGAGGAAGTTAGAGGTTGAAGCAGACATTCCTAGTTAAAACCAGTGGCCAGGGAACTGAACTGTGGTTCAACCTGGTGGTTATATAATGAGAAGGAAAATGTACCCTCTCCAAAAAAGAACAATGAGTTTTTAGAAATGTCTCTACGGGGGCCATCCTGCACCTGTCTGTCGCATTCCTGAGTAGAATATAAATACAAAGTGAGAAGTGAAGGGTGACGGTGTCATGGGTCGCAGACTAACATGCACAAACATCCATACCAGAGATAAACGGATTGCTTCATGATTCAATTTAACTTCCGTATAATTGTTCCCGAGGTATTGTTATGAAAGCCGAATGTGGTGATATTTTAGTTACACCAGTGGCTGAGGTCAAATACAAAGCCCACAACACAAAATGTCTACGGTTGTTCAACAGTTGCTCTTACTGTTCTATTAAACACCCTTCAGTTGAAACTCAACTCTCCTTGCAGCTCCAGTACCAGGAAGCACTGTTATGTTTTCTCCACATGCTGTATGTACCCAAATTACCGCTAAACAGGCCTGGAGGGAGAGTCAGCGGGTTGGATTAGCAGAGCTGTGTAATGCCTGTGAAATCAACACCCCAAACCAGCCCAGCACACACTGGCAAACAGACGTGCGCATGTGGACATGGACGCGCACACATACACACACCTCTCTCAGCCTTCCATTAAATTAAATAATCTGCTTCAGAAGCCCAAATTACATTCCGGAACACCCCCTGTTCTTTTCTGTTTCTGCCTGGTGATGCAGAGCTTAGATACTTCTGGTAGCTTGGTTATGTCTGGCAGCTTGGCTACCTCTGGTAGCTAGGTTATGTCTAGCAGCTTGGCTACTTCTGGTAGCTAGGTTATGTCTAGCAGCTTGGCTAAGTCTGGCAGCCTGTTTACGTCTGGCAGCTTGGTTACATCTGGCAGCTTGGTTACGTCTGGCAGCTTGGTTACGTCTGGCAGCTTGGTTATGTCTGGCAGTTTGATTATGTCTGGCAGCTTGGTTACGTCTGGCAGCTAGGTTACGTCTGGCAGCTTGGTTATGTCTGGCAGCTTGGTTATGTCTGGCTACGGCCGGCAGCTTGGTTATGTCTGGCAGCTTGGTTATGTCTGGCAGCTTGGTTATGTCTGGAAGCTTGGTTATGTCCGGCTAGGTCTGGCAGCTTGGTTAAGTCTGGCAGCTTGGTTATGTCTGGCTACTGCTGGCAGCTTGGTTATGTCTGGCAGCTTGGTTATGTCTGGCAGCTTGGTTATGTCTGGCAGCTTGGTTATGTCTGGCTACGGCTGGCAGTTTGGTTATGTCTGGCAGCTTGGTTATGTCTGGCTACGGCTGGCAGCTTGGTTATGTCTGGCAGCTTGGTCATGTCTGGCTAGGTCTGGCAGCTTGGTTATGTCTGGCAGCTTGGTTATGTCTGGCAGTTTGGTTATGTCTGGCAGTTTGGTTATGTCTGGCAGCTTGGTTATGTCTGGCAGCTTGGTTATGTCTGGAAACTTGGTTCTAAAGTCTGGCAGAGCTCTGTTCTAAAGTAGCGCACTACATAAGGAATACGGTGTGATTTGAGATTTACCCCTGGACTCCTATGGCCCAACACTGTTGGTCAGATTCCAAACGTGAGTTCAATTTTTTTTTTAAAAAGAGTACATAAATAAACAATGAAAACAGCAGAACAGACAAACGAGATGTAGGAGTTCAGAGCGGAGCGTGCCTGTGGTGAACTGTCCCTTCATTTTCTGGAAGAAAGGGTCCTGAGCAGTGGCCTGGGCTCGGCGGGCGAGCGACTCTGATGCCGCGCTGATGGTGGACCCGTTGGAGACGTTCTCCAACCCCACACCAAACGTGCTCCCCAGCTTCTTGACGAAGTTCAGCGTGTGTGGCTTGATCTTGGCGTCTGACATGGCGCCACTCTTCTTGAACGCCACAGAGTAGCACTTAAACCCTGCTGGAGCGGTCTCAGGACCTAAGGGGGAGGGGGGGATGGATGGGGGAGAGAGGGTTAGGGGGGAGAGAGGGGGCGTCTGACACGCATGTACATATTTCCTCAATTACCTCGACTAACCGGTGCCCCCGCACATTGACTCTGTACCGGTACCCCCTGTATATAGCCTCCCTACTGTTATTTTATTTTACTGCTGCTCTTTAATTATTTATTTTTATTTTCTTAAAACTGCATTGTTGGTTAAGGGCTTGTAAGTTAGCATTTCACTGTAAGGTCTACACCTGTTATATTCGTGGCAAATAACATTTTATTTGATATTGATTATGAACATTTATATTACACCATTATTTGTGACCCAAAAATGGTATGACAGTGAGCAAGCTATGATGCCCACAGACTCAGCCCAACAAGTGTACGTTTTCCAGATGTGATGGGACAAAAACACCTCTAATCCCCCTCACCTCTGCCTCCCAGAGCCCCCTGACTCAGCTCAGCACGGCAGAACAGGTGCAGCCAGGTGAGGTTGTTCCCATAGGGGGGTAACAGTATCCCTGTCTAACCAATGGAACAGAGCGCTGAGCCTGCAGCTGCTGTTTCCCTCACCGCAGGTACACACAGTGCAGTCAGCCCGACTACAGTCCACATCCCCTCGTCCCATCTTCCACTCATCAGGTCCTACACGCTCACCACATCCATCAACCCTATCCCTCCTCCTTTCCCTCCCCCCTCGCCAGCCCCCCATCCCTGACTACCTGACTAGCCTCAGTCTCAGCTCAGTGCACAGCACCGCCGAGTTCGATTTGGAAGCTTGTGTCATGTCAGCTCTCTTTCTCTCTGTCAACACCTTGAAAGAAACGGCTAGAGGATTTAGTGTTGTAGATGACTGAGTGATTCTAGAGGAGCTTGGAGAAAGTGTTTCAGAAAGTACATAGCTAGCAAAGACTTCAGCTTGTCCTCTGTGTAAATGTTGAGTGCAAATTTCCATTTTCCAGTTTCTAAGCTTGCTGTTGGACATGGATGGATGGAAAAGTCTCATATTTGTCATGTCATAAACGTGGCAGAGCTCTTCCTTCAACAGAGAGCAGCAGCAGGCTGAACAGATGTGGCTGCCATACTGTTGCAGGGTGGTAGTGGGCTGTGCCAGGCTGTGCCAGGGTAACCTTGTGCCACACACACACACACACACAACCTCTCCACCCCTCTACCCCCTCTCTTCATGGTGTTAGAGAGAAGAGAAAAAGAGAGACATTGATGACTTCTAAAAGCCTCCAAAAATAAAGTCAAACCTTTGATAATGACTTTTCTGTTAAGAGGACAGAAATCTAGAACACTCTTCACCACACGATACCAGGCCACGTATCATGATAGTATTGTATTAATGGGGGGAGAATCAATGGCCTAGCATCCTGTTCACCCCGTCCCCTTGTTCCCGTTTTCTAAACGTGCTTCGCAAAAAACCTGTCACTGATATTCACACTTCTACTCAATACAACACATTTAATTTAACTTCACACTGTTCACTGTATAACATAATACTGTATAGAATGGCTGATTTGCTCATATTTGCAAAGGCCTACAGTTGAAGTCGGAAGTTTACATACACTTAGGTTGGAGTCATTAAAACTCGTTTTTCAACCACTCCACACATTTCTTGTTAACAAACTATAGTTTTGGCAAGTCGGTTAGGACATCTACTTTGTGCATGACACAAGTAATTTTTCCAACAATTGTTTACAGACAGATTATTTCACTTATAATTCACTGTATCACAATTCAAGTTGGTCATAAGTTTACATACACTAAGATGACTGTGCCTTTAAACAGCTAGGAACATTTCAGAAAATGATGTCATGGCTTTAGAAGCTTCTGATAGGCTAATTGACATAATTTGAGTCAATTGGAGGTGTACCTGTGGATGTATTTCAAGGCCTACCTTCAAACTCAGTGCCTCTTTGCAAGACATCATGGGGAAATCAAAAGAAATCAGCCAAGACCTCAGAAAAACAATTGTAGACCTCCTGGTCTGGTTCATCCTTGGGACACATTTCCAAACGCCTGAAGGTACCACGTTTATCTGTACAAACAATAGTACACAAGTATAAACACCATGGGACCACGCAGCCGTCATACCGCTCAGGAAGGAGACACGTTCTGTCTCCTAGAGATGAACGTACTTTGGTGCCAAAAGTGCAAATCAATCCCAGAACAACAGCAAAGGACCTTGTGAAGATGCTGGAGGAAACAGGTACAAAAGTATCTATATCCACAGTAAAACGAGTCCTATATCAACATAACCTGAAAGGCCGCTCAGCAAGGAAGAAGCCACTGCTTCAAAACCGCCATAAAAAAGCCAGACTACGGTTTGCAACTGCACATGGGGACAAAGATCGTACTTTTTGGAGAAATGTCCTCTGGTCTGATGAAACAAAAATAGAACTGTTTGGCCATAAAGACCATCATTATGTTTGGAGGAAAAAGGGGGTTGCTTGCAAGCCGAAGAACACCATCCCAACCGTGAAGCACGGGGGTGGCAGCGTCATGCTGTGGGGGTAATTTGCTGCAGGAGGGACTGGTACACTTCACAAAATAGATGGCATCATGAGGAAGGAAACTTATGTGGATATATTGAAGCAGCATCTCAAGACATCAGTCAGGAAGTTCAAGCTTGGTCGCAAATGGGTCTTCCAAATGGACAATGACCCAATGCATACTTCCAAAGTTGTGGCAAAATGGCTTAAGGACAACAAAGTCAAGGTATCGGAGTGGCCATCACAAAGCCCTGACCTCAATCCTATAGAAAATGTGTGGGCAGAACTGAAAAAGCGTGTGCGAGCAAGGAGGCCTACAAACCTGACTCAGTTACACCAGTTCTGTCAGGAGGAATGGGCCAAAATTCACCCAACTTATTGTGGGAAGCTTGTGGAAGGCTACCCAAAACATTTGACCCAAGTTAAACAATTTAAAGGCAATGCTACCAAATACTAATTGAGTGTATGTAAACTTCTGACCCACTGGGAATGTGATGAAATAAACAAAAGCTGAAATAAATCATTCTCTCTATTATTATTCGGACATTTCACATTCTTAAAATAAAGTGGTGATCCTAACTGACCTAAAACAGGGAATTTGTATTAGGATTAAATGTCAGGAAAAATGTATTGGCTAATGTTAACTTCCGACTTCAACTGTTATTTGTCTGGAGGAATGGGAGAAAGGAATGTACACGCATCACGATCTGCATGTCATTGTGTCAGTAAGGGGAAAACACTGCATGAAACCTTCTTTACGCTTCAGTTAACACAGACACACACACAGACAGACACACACACACACACAGACACACACATCCCTCCCTTCCTCACACACTCTCTCTCCCTCTCTCTCATAAACACATACACCACTCTCTCTCTCCCACAAACACATACACACCTCTCTCTCCCACAACCACATACACACACTGCTCCCAACTTTTAAAATGTTAATTACCTAACAGAATGTAAGGCGCACCAGAAAGAGAGAGATTTTTTATACAGTTTAGGCCTACATGAATCCTACCTTTGAAGCAGATCTCATGAGTAGCAGACCATTTTCCTTTCTTCCTGGGCCAATCAGATGAGCCTAAACCTACTGTCATGTTACCAGGATGTTAGCTAGCTAGGTAACATGACTGAACAACGTTGTTTGTTATCAAACCAATAAATAGTGACATGTTTTTTTTTTATACTGGCCCCCCATGGGAATCGAACCCACAACCCTGGCGTTGCAAGCGCCATGCTCTACCAACTGAGCTACACGGGGCCCAACTACCTCGTACCCCTGTACCAGTACTCCTTGTATATAGCCTCGTTATTACCTCAACTACCTCGTACCCCTGTACCAGTACTCCTTGCATATAGCCTCGTTATTACCTCAACTACCTCGTACCCCAGGACAGTACTCCTTGTATATAGCCTCGTTATTACCTCACTACCTCGTACCCCTGTCCCAGTACTCCTTGCACATAGCCTCGTTATTACCTCAACTACCTCGTACCCCTGTACCAGTACTCCTTGCATATAGCCTCGTTATTACCTCAACTACCTCGTACCCCAGTACAGTACTCCTTGCATATAGCCTCGCTATTACCTCGTACCCTGAATTGGTACCAGTACTCCGTGTATATATCCTTGTTATTACCTCAACTACCTCGTTACCCCAGTACCAGTACTCTATAGCCTCGTTATTACCTCAACTAACTTGTACCCCAGTACCAGTACTCCTTGTATATAGCCTCGTTATTACCTCACTACCTCGTACCCCACTACCATTACTCCTTGTGCAGTCATGGTCAAATATTTTGAGAATGACACAAGTATTGGTATTCACAAAGTGCGCTGCTTCAGTGTTATGAGATATTTTTGTCAGATGTTACTATGGTATACTGAAGTATAATTACAAGCATTCCATAAGTGTCAAAGGCTTTTATTGACAATTACATTAACTTTATTCAAAGAGTCAATATTTGCAGTGTTGACCCTTCTTTTTCAAGACCTCGGCAATCCGCCCTGGCATGCTGTCAATTAACTTCTGGGCCACATCCTGACTGATGGCAGCCCATTCTTGCATAATCAATGCTTGGAGTTTGTCAGAATTTGTGGGTTTTTGTTTGTCCACCCGCCTCTTGAGGATTGACCACAAGTTCTCAATGGGATTAAGGTCTGGGGAGTTTCCTGGCCATGGACGCAAAATGTTGATGTTTTGTTCCCCGAGCCACTTAGTTATCACTTTTGCCTTATGGCAAGGTGCTCCATCATGCTGGAAAAGGCATTGTTCATCACCAAACTGTTCTTGGATGGTTGGGAGAAGTTGCTCTCTGAGAATGTGTTGGTACCATTCTTTATTCATGGCTGTGTTCTTAGGCAAAATTGTGAGTGAGCCCACTCCCTTGGCTGAGAAGCAACCCCACACATGAATGGTCTCAGGATGCTTTACTGTTTGAATGACACAGGACTGATGGTAGCGCTCACAAGGTGTTTTCCGGATGCCCCTCAGTCCTCAGCAGTCCAATCCCTGTACCTTTTGCAGAATATCAGTCTGTCCCTGATGTTTTTCCTGGAGAGAAGTGGCTTCTTTGCTGCCCTTCTTGACACCAGGCCATCCTCCAAAAGTCTTTGCCTCACTGTGCGTGCAGATGCACTCACACCTGCCTGCTGCCATTCCTGAGCAAGCTCTGCACTGGTGGTGCCCCGATCCCACAGCTGAATCAACTTTAGGAGACGGTCCTGGCGCTTGCTGGACTTTCTTGGGCGCCCTGACGCCTTCTTCACAACAATTGAACCTCTCTCCTTGAACTTCTTAATGATCCGATAAATGGTTGATTTAGGTGCAATCTTACTAGCAGCAATATCCTTGCCGGTGAAGCCCTTTTTGTGCAAAGCAATGATGACGGCACGTGTTTCCTTGCAGGTAACCATGGTTAACAGAGGAAGAACAATGATTTCAAGCGCCACCCTCCTTTTAAAGCTTCCAGTCTGTTATTCTAACTCAATCAGCATGACAGAGTGATCTCCAGCCTTGTCCTCATCAACACTCTCACCTGTGTTAACGAGAGAATCACTGACATGATGGCAGCTGGTCCTCTGGAGTATATGCAAATTGCCATTATCAAAACTGAGGCAGCAGACTTTGTGAAAATTAGTTTTGTGTCATTCTCAAAACTTATAGCCTCGTTATTCCCTCAACTACCTCGTACCACAGTACCAGTACTTTAGACCCTCGTTATTACCTCACTACCTCGTACCACAGTACCAGTACTCTAGAGCGTTGTTATTGTTATTGTGTTAATATTTAATTTTTTATTGTATTTTTTCTTATTTGCTAAATTAAAAATCTTAATTTTTAACTCTGCATTGTTGGGAAAGGGCTCATAAGTAAGCATTTCACGGTAAAGTCTACACCTGTTGTATTCGGTGCATGTGACAAATACATTTTGATTTGATCTAGCTAGCCATGTGCTTTTTTACTCCCCCAAAACATGTTCTATTTTTAGCGCTGATATTGGAATGAATACACAAGCAGCATATCAAACTGGGATAATGTTTTAGGTTACACCAGCAAGTATAAGAATATTTGCCAGGGCACATTTTTTTATTATAAATCTGATAATTTCACATGGAGATGTGGGAAGCTAAAAAGGCTAGCTAGCTTGCTATGTTTTTAGCCAAGCTAAAGCCAGCTAGCCAGGCTGCCAGCTAGCTACTACTAGCAAGGGAAGGTGACTCTTCCCTGTTTTTCACAAAATGAAAAGACACAAATTTAAAAACGTTGCTATCATGTTACCAAAAGGTGTCCGCTACTCCAACAATCCCACTACACCCACGTGCACGCATGCACGCACGTAGATCAATGGAGTGACGCTTGTAGTAACCTTAAGTGTCAGATTAGCAGAGCATTAAATATGAGAGAAGGAAGAAGGAGAGGAAGGAGAGATCAGGTGATGAAGGATGTCATATTTTGGAGGGGGTGAGGACGAGGGGTGTTAGATTGTCACGGATTCTGCCGAGGCTGCCCCTCCTCCTTGCTCGGGCAGGTTTCGGCGTTCGTCGTCACCGGAGTACTAGCTGCTGCCGATCTATGTTCTATGTTTCTATGTTCTACCTGTTGTGTCAGATTGTTTCACACCTGTTGCCCATCTTGTGATTACTCCGCACCTATTTAACCCTGTGGCTCCCATTGTGTTCTGTGCGTGTTTGTTGTTGTACTCGGATGTCGTTGGTGAGCGGGTTTATTCCTCCCTGCGTGGAGGCTTCTTGTTTCTTTACGTGTTTTAGTAAAGATACGTTTTTTCCCTTGAGTTCTGTGTCCTGCGCCTGACTTCAGTCTACCGCATACACTGACAACGTGACAGAAACACGCACCACTATGGAGTCAGCAGGAACGACTGGATCTACCGAGACGATGGAGGAACGAGTCCAACGTCAAGGGACGATACTCCAGAATCTCGGTGCTACGATGGAACGAGTGGGGAAATATAGACTCGAGAACTGTCCGCTACGAGGATTTTACCCGCCGCTTCCGGGCGATATTCGATCATCCACCTGAGGGGAGAGCGGCGGGAGAACGTCTGGTCCACCTACGACAGGAGATGAGGAGCGCGCAGGATTTTGCGCTGGAGTTTAAGACTTTAGCAGCCAGCGCGGGATGGAATGAGCGGGCCCTTATCGACCACTATCGTTGCAGCTTAGGGGAGGACGTCCGTCGGGAACTAGCCTGCAGGGACACCAATTTTAACCTGGACCAATTGGTGGACATGTCCATCAGGTTGGATAACCTGTTGGCAGCCCGCGGACGTTCTGATGGGGGTCTGTCCATTCCATCCCACAGCACCTCCGAGCATACCCCCATGGAGCTCGGAGGTGCTGCAGGTAGGGAGACTGGGAGAGAGACTGTCCCCTGCACCAGGTGTGGCCGCAGAGGACACACTTCTGGTCGGTGCAGGGGAGGGTTCTCAGGAGGTCGAGGCAGCAGGCAGAGCACTGGTCGACCGTCTTAGGTGAGTAGGCACCCGACTAACCCAGAGTTCCCTGTTGCTAATATGTGTATCGACATTATGTTTCCAGAATTTTCTCCCCATTCCCAGCATAAGGCGCTAGTAGATTCAGGCGCGGCTGGGAATTTTATTGATCGCCAGTATGCACGTAGCCTAGGGATTCCCACAGTGTCTGTTGATAAACCTTTCCCTGTTCACGCATTAGATAGTCGCCCGTTAGGGTCGGGCATAATCAGGGAGGTCACCGCTCCACTGCTAATGATGACGCAGGGGGGTCATGAGGAGAGGATTAGCCTCTATCTGATTGATTCTCCTGCACATCCTGTGGTCTTGGGACTTCCCTGGTTAGCCATTCATGACCCCACGATTTCATGGCAACAGAGGGCTCTCAAGGGATGGTCCAGTCAGTGTTCAGGGAGGTGTTTAGGAGTTTCCTTGGGGGCAACTTCGGTGGAAAGTCCAAACCAGGTTTCCACCATGCACATTCCATCCGAGTATGCCGATTTGGCTATTGTCTTCAGTAAAAAGAGGGCGACTAAATTACCACCCCATCGTCCGGGGGATTGTGCGATAAATCTCCAGGTAGGAGCTGCACTTCCCTGGAGTCACGTGTATCCTTTGTCTCAGGAGGAGAGGGCGGCTATGGAGACATATGTCACAGAATCTCTGAGGCAGGGATACATTCGGCCATCCACTTCACCCGTTTCCTCAAGTTTCTTTTTTGTGAAGAAGAAAGATGGTGGGTTACGCCCGTGCATTGATTACCGTGGCCTAAATCAGATTACCATCAAGTACAGCTATCCATTACCTCTGATAGCTAGTATGACGGAATCATTGCACGGGGCACGCTTTTTCACAAAATTGGATCTCAGGAGCGCATACAACCTAGTGCGTATCCGTGAGGGAGATGAGTGGAAGACGGCATTTAGTACCACCTCTGGACATTTTGAGTATCTGGTCATGCCATTCGGGTTAATGAATGCTCCCTCAGTTTTCCAATCATTTGTGGATGAGATTTTCAGGGACCTGCACGGACAAGGGGTAGTGGTGTATATTGATGACATCCTTATATACTCTGCTACACGGGCCGAGCATGTGTCCCTGGTGCGTAAGGTGCTTGGAAGACTGTTGGAGCATGACCTGTATGCTAAGGCAGAGAAATGCCTGTTCTTCCAGGAGTCCATCTCTTTCTTGGGGTACCATATGTCCGCATCAGGGGTGAGGATGGAGAGTGACCGCATTTCGGCCGTGCGTAATTGGGCGACTCCAACCACGGTAAAGGAGGTGCAGCGATTTTTGGGTTTTGCTAATTACTACCGGAGATTTATCCGGGGCTTTGGTCAGGTAGCAGCTCCCATCACCTCGTTACTGAAGGGGGGGCCGGTGCGTCTGCGGTGGTCAGCGGAGGCGGACAGGGCTTTTAGTCGTCTGAAGGACCTGTTTACCTCGGCTCCAGTGCTGGCTCATCCGGACCCCTCTTTAGCCTTCACGGTTGAGGTGGATGCGTCCGAGGCTGGAATAGGCGCTGTACTGTCTCAGCGCTCGGGTATGCCACCTAAACTCTGCCCATGTGCCTTCTTTTCGAAGAAGCTCAGCCCGGCGGAGCGCAACTATGATGTGGGGGACCGGGAGCTGTTGGCTGTGGTCGAAGCTCTGAAAGCGTGGAGACATTGGCATGAGGGGGCTAAACACCATTTTCTCATTTTGACTGACCACCGCAATCTGGAGTACATCCGGGCAGCGAGGAGGTTAAACCCTCGCCAGGCAAGGTGGTCCATGTTTCTCACCCGTTTTGTTTTCACCCTTTCTTACAGGCCAGGTTCCTAGAACGCTAAGGCAGATGCTCTGTCCCGACTGTATGACACGGAGGGGAGTTCCGTGGAGCCCACTCCCATACTTCCGGCGTCGTGTCGGGTGGCACCGGTGGTGTGGGAGGTTGACGCGGAGATCGAGCGGGCGTTGCGCAAAGAACCCACTCCTCCTCAGTGTCCAGAGGGTCGTGTGTACGTACCGCTTGATGTTCGCGATCGGTTGATCTATTGGGCTCACACGTCACCCTCCTCTGGTCATCCTGGTATCGGTCAGACAGTGCACTGTCTTAGTGAGAAGTACTGGTGGCCCACCTTAGCTAAGGATGTGAGGGTTTATGTTTCCTCCTGCTCGGTGTGCGCCCAGTGTAAGGCTCCTAGACACCTGCCCAGAGGGAAATTGCAACCTCTACCCGTTCCACAACGACCATGGTCCCACCTATCGGTGGACTTCGTGACGGATCTTCCCCCCTCACAAGGGAACACCACGATCCTGGTCGTTGTGGATCGGTTTTCTAAGTCCTGCCGCCTCATTCCGCTGCCCGGTCTCCCTACGGCCCTACAAACAGCTGAGGCCCTATTTACACACATCTTCCGGCACTACGGGGTGCCTGAGGATGTAGTGTCTGATCGGGGTTCCCAGTTCACCTCTAGGGTTTGGAGGGCGTTCATGGAACGTCTGGGAGTCTCAGTCAGTCTGACCTCAGGATTTCACCCGAGAGTAACGGGCAGGTGGAGAGAGTCAACCAGGAGGTGGGTAGGTTTCTGAGGTCGTGTTGCCAGGACCAGCGGGGGGAGTGGTCGGTTTACCTCCCCTGGGCAGAGATTGCCCAGAACTCCATCCGGCACTCCTCTACTAACCTGTCTCCGTTCCAATGTGTATTAGGTTATCAGCCGGTCCTGGCATCTTGGCATCAGAGCCAGATAGAGGCACCTGCGGTGGACGAGTGGTTTCGGCGCTCGCAGGAGACCTGGAACGCTGCCCATGTACGTCAGGCGACAAAAGGCGAGCGCCGACCGCCACCGCAGTGATGCCCCGGTGAATGCACCGGGGGACCGGGTCTGGCTCTCGACCCGAAACCTGCCCCTTCGCCTGCCCTGCCGGAAACTGGGTCGGCGGTTTGTGGGGCCATTCAAAGTCCTGAGGAGATTGAACGAGGTATGTTATAGGTTACAACTTCCTACTAATTATCGTATTAACCCCTCGTTCCATGTGTCTCTCCTCAGGCCGGTGGTAGCTGGTCCACTCCAGGAGTCGGAGATACGGGAGGTTCCTCCGCCCCCGCTGGACATCGAGGGGGCACCGGCGTACTCGGTTCGGTCCATATTGGATTCGAGGCGTCGGGTGGGGGGCCTGCAGTATCTCGTGGAGTGGGAGGGGTACGGTCCGGAGGAACGGTGCTGGGTTCCTAGGAGGGATATCCTCGATCCATTCATGTTGAGGGATTACCACCGCAATCATCCCACTCTCCCCGCGCCGCGTCCTCCTGGCCGTCCCCGAGGCCGGTGTCGACGCACGGCTGGAGCCGCGCGTCGGGAGGGGGGGTACTGTCACGGATTCTGCCGAGGCTGCCCCTCCTCCTTGCTCGGGCAGGTTTCGGCGTTCGTCGTCACCGGAGTACTAGCTGCTGCCGATCTAGTTTCTATGTTCTACCTGTTGTGTCAGATTGTTTCACACCTGTTGCCCATCTTGTGATTACTCCGCACCTATTTAACCCTGTGGCTCCCATTGTGTTCTGTGCGTGTTTGTTGTTGTACTCGGATGTCGTTGGTGAGCGGGTTTATTCCTCCCTGCGTGGAGGCTTCTTGTTTCTTTACGTGTTTTAGCAAAGATACGTTTTTTCCCTTGAGTTCTGTGTCCTGCGCCTGACTTCAGTCTACCGCATACACTGACACCGTGACATAGATTCTCTGTAGGAATGTTAACGCTGTGATTCATCTCTCCTCTGCCCCTCATGGCTAACCTTCATTAATATTTCACTGTCCGTTTTTAAAACATCCCACCGTGCACCCGAATCCCACGGAGAAACACTAAATTATTCAGCATCACTGAGATAAAGGCTTCCATCCATTAAAAAGGTGCTTTGCTGCTTTTTTATATTACAGAAAGACACACTTAACATTTTACCCTTCACTCATCATGGGGCAAGGATGAAGGGGGGGGGGGACATCCACTCATGTAATAGGTAAAGGGAGCGCTGGATCCTGATTTAATAACTAGCAAAGCCATATTTCTATTCCATTAAGCACTTGACGTGGGATTGACTGACTATCCTTAATATGGTGTGTTTCCACTCAGCTACAGACAGATTCTGAGATCAGACAGATACTAACTGCCATCCAAACTTACTCAGGTGATGTGCTGTCAATTAGGCCTTACAACTGTTCTCTCCACTCGTTAAATTTCTTTGCTCTCCCTTCTCTCACACTCTCTGTACTCTCTCTCTCTCTTCATTCCCGACTTCTCCTCCTCCCTCCTTCTCTCCCATTTCCCGCTATATGAGGGGTGTTTGAAGTAGCCAACTATTCTTTGAAGTTCACGCCTCTTTAAATAATACTTCATTAACGGAAAGCAAATTAGTCCCCTACTTTAATTGGCAGCTCTGTTCCTGCACTGCAGATGCATTTGATATAAACATAATAATAATTCCTCCATAAATAATTTGAAAAGGCTCACTGGAGAGAGGGGAAGAGGGGGAAGCCAATAAATGAGAGGAGAGGAATCTGAATGGTTAATTTGATAAATGGAAAGTGCTGGAGAGAGGCCACTGGCACTGAGTGCTGTTAATCTATCTTTATTAGACTGATGTGCCTGCACACACACACACACCCCTCAGACACGGACACACATGGACAGATACATATGGGGAAAATCACATTTAGGCGTGATGAGGAGGGGAGGGATGAGTGCTTGTGGTACAGGAAGGTCCACAGCTTGTCCGTCCCTGGTACAAAAAAAGTTGAGAAACACTATACACTGTAGAATAATTACAATATGAAGAGTGCTTTGGTCCTCCTTGTCTTGTTAAATAACCAATTAACCCCTTCGCCAAAGACCACCTATCTACAAAGATCTATTACTGTGTACCCTAGCAACGCTTACCTTCTTTTTTCTTGTGTGGATTTCTAATTCTAGTGGGGTGTGCTGTAGACAGAGAGATGAACTTGGAGAAGAGTCCCCTAAGTAAGCTGGTCCTGGGGCTCTGTTCACAAACACAAACAGACCCCACAGAGCCCCAGGACAACAACAACAACACAATTAGACCCAACCAAATCATGAGAAAACAAAAAGAGAATTACTTGACATATTGGAAAGAATTAACAAAAAAACAGCTCAAACTAGAATGCTATTTGGCCCTAAACAGAGAGTACACAGTGGCAGAATGTTGTATTTTTTATTTATTTTTCACCTTTCTTTAACCAGGTAAGCCAGTTGAGAACAAGTTCTCATTTACAACAGCGACCTGGCCAAGATAAAGCAAAGCAGTGCGATAAAAACAACAACACAGAGTTACATATGGGGTAAACAAAACATAAAGTCAAAAATACAACATAATATATATATACAGTGTATGCAAATGTAGCAAGTTATGGAGGTAAGGCAATAAATAGGCCATAGTGCAAAATAATTACAATTTAGTATTAACACTGGAATGATAGATGTGCAAGAGATGATGTGCAAATAGAGATACTGGGGTTAAAATGAGCAAAATAAATAACAATATGGGGATGAGGTAGTTGGGTGGGCTAATTTCAGATGGGCTGTGTACAGGTGCAGTGATCGGTAAGGTGCTCTGACAACTGATACTTAAAGTTAGTGAGGGAGATAAGAGTCTCCAGCTTCAGAGATTTTTGCAGTTCGTTCCAGTCATTGGCAGGAGAGAACTGGAATGAATGGCGGCCAAAAGGGGTGTTGGCTTTGGGGATGACCAGTGAGATATACCTGCTGGAGCGCATACTAGGGGTGGGTGTTGCTATGGTGACCAATGAGCTAAGATAAGGCGGGGATTTGCCTAGCAGTGATTTATAGATGACCTGGAGCCAGTGGGTTTGGCGACGAATATGTAGTGAGGACCAGCCAACAAGAGCGTACAGGTCACAATATGGGTAGTATATGGGGCTTTGGTGACAAAACGGATGGCACTGTGATAGACTACATCCAATTTGCTGAGTAGAGTGTTGGAGGCTATTTTGTAAATGACATCACCGAAGTCAAGGATCGGTAGGATAGTCAGTTTTATGAGGGCATGTTTGGCAGCATGAGTGAAGGAGGCTTTGTTGCGAAATAGGAAGCCGATTCTAGATTTAACTTTGGATTGGAGATGCTTAATGTGAGTCTGGAAGGAGAGTTTACAGTCTAACCAGACACCTAGGTATTTGTAGTTGTCCACATACTCTAGGTCAGACCCGCCGAGAGTAGTGATTCTAGTCGGGTGGGTGGGTGACAGCAGCGTTCGATTGAAGAGCACGCATTTAGTTTTACTAGTGTTCAAGAGCAGTTGGAGGCTACGGAAGGAGTGTTGTATGGCATTGAAACTCGTTTGGAGGTTTGTTAACACAGTGTCCAATGAAGGGCCAGATGTATACAAAATGGTGTCGTCTGCGTAGAGGTGGATCTGAGAGTCGCCAGCAGCAAGAGCGACATCATTGATATACACAGAGAAAAGAGTCTGCCTGAGAATTGAACCCTGTGGCACCCCCATAGAGACTGCCATAGGTTCAGACAACAAGCCCTCCGATTTGACACATTGAACTCTATCTGAGAAGTAGTTGGTGAACCAGGCGAGGCAGTCATTTGAGAAACCAAGGCTATTTAGTCTGCCAATAAGAATGCGGTGGTTGACAGAGTCGAAAGCCTTGGCCGGGTCGATGAAGACGGCTATACTTTCGTTTAGGACCTTGAGCGTGGCTGAGGTGCACCCATGACCAGCTCGGAAACCAGATTGCATAGCGGAGAAGGTACGGTGGGATTCGAAATGGTCGGTGATCTGTTTGTTAACTTGGCTTTCAAAAACTTTCGAAAGGCAGGGCAGGATGGATATACAGTGGGGAGAACAAGTATTTGATACACTGCCGATTTTGCAGGTTTTCCTACTTACAAAGCATGTAGAGGTCTGTAATTTTTTTCATAGGTACACTTGAACTGTGAGAGACGGAATCTAAAACAAAAATCCAGAAAATCACATTGTATGATTTTTAAGTAATTCATTTGCATTTTATTGCATGACATAAGTATTTGATACATCAGAAAAGCAGAACTTAATATTTGGTACAGAAACCTTTGTTTGCAATTACAGAGATCATACATTTCCTGTAGGTCTTGACCAGGTTTGCACACACTGCAGCAGCGATTTTGGCCCACTCCTCCATACAGACCTTCTCCAGATCCTTCAGGTTTCGGGGCTGTCGCTGGGCAATACGGACTTACAGCTCCCTCCAAAGATTTTCTATTGGGTTCAGGTCTGGAGACTGGCTAGGCCACTCCAGGACCTTGAGATGCTTCTTACGGAGCCACTCCTTAGTTGCCCTGGCTGTGTGTTTCGGGTCGTTGTCATGCTGGAAGACCCAGCCACGACCCATCTTCAATGCTCTTACTGAGGGAAGGAGGATGTTGGCCAAGATCTCGCGATACATGGCCCCATCCATCCTCCCCTCAATACAGTGCAGTCGTCCTGTCCCCTTTGCAGAAAAGCATCCCCAAAGAATGATGTTTCCACCTCCATGCTTCACGGTTGGGATGGTGTTCTTGGGGTTGTACTCATCCTTCTTCTTCCTCCAAACACGGCGAGTGGAGTTTAGACCAAAAAGCTCAATTTTTGTCTCATCAGACCACATGACCTTCTCCCATTCCTCCTCTGGATCATCCAGATGGTCATTGGTAAACTTCAGACGGGCCTGGATATGCGCTGGCTTGAGCAGGGGGACCTTGCGTGTGCTGCAGGATTTTAATCCATGACGGCGTAGTGTGTTACTAATGGTTTTCTTTGAGACTGTGGTCCCAGCTCTCTTCAGGTCATTGACCAGGTCCTGCCGTGTAGTTCTGGGCTGATCCTTCACCTTCCTCATGATCATTGATGCCCCACGAGGTGAGATCTTGCATGGAGCCCCAGACCGAGAGTGATTGACCGTCATCTTGAACTTCTTCCATTCTCTAATAATTGCGCCAACAGTTGTTGCCTTCTCACCAAGCTGCTTGCATATTGTCCTGTAGCCCATCCAAGCCTTGTGCAGGTCTACAATTTTATCCCTGATGTCCTTACACAGCTCTCTGGTCTTGGCCATTGTGGAGAGGTTGGAGTCTGTTTGATTGAGTGTGTGGACAGGTGTCTTTTATACAGGTAACAAGTTCAAACAGGTGCAGTTAATACAGGTAATGAGTGGAGAACAGGAGGGCTTCTTAAAGAAAAACTAACAGGTCTGTGAGAGCCGGAATTCTTACTGGTTGGTAGGTGATCAAATACTTATGTCATGCAGTAAAATGCAAATTAATTACTTAAAAATCATACAATGTGATTTTCTGGATTTTTGTTTTAGATTCCGTCTCTCACAGTTGAAGTGTACCTATGATAAAAATTACAGACCTCTACATGCTTTGTAAGTAGAAAAACCTGCAAAATCGGCAGTGTATCAAATACTTGTTCTCCCCACTGTACATATGACATTTGAAATGTCTTTATTCTTTTGGAACTTCTGAGTGTAATGTTAACTGTTAATATTTATTGTTTATTTCACTTTTGTTTACTATCTACTTCACTTGCTTTGGCAATGTTAACATACGTTTCCCATGCCAATAAAGCCCTTAAATTGAAATTGAAATTGAATTGAGAGAGAGAGAGAGAGCGAGAGACAGAGAGAGAGAGACAGAGAGAGAGACAGAGAGAAGGAGAGGTGGAGGGAGAGAGATGAAGAGCGAGAGAGAGAGAGAGAATAGTGACACCGTTACAGGGTGGTTACAGGGAGGTTACTGACTAAAGGGCTTAATTGCCTGTTGTATGATCACCGGAACATCTCTGCAGCTCAGATCAGTGGCACACATGAACAGAGAGAGGGAGAGAGGGAGGTTGCTTTCCTGGCAAGCTCTAGCCACTTTGAGAGGGGGAGGACAGGAGGGAGGGGTCACTGAGTAAGTGAACTCCATCCTGGGGGGGCAGTTGACGGAGACATTAACCCCCGCAGCCCCACCACCCTCCTGGCCCTCTACCCCTCTCAACCAGCCAGCCAGGCCACACAGCTTGTGTATAATTACGCTACCAGGACCAGACCCAGCTGCATCCCAAATGGTACCCTATTCTTTATATAGTGCACTACTTTTGACCAGAGCACTATGGGCCCTGGCCAAAAGTAGTGCACTACATAGGGAATAGGGTGCCATTTGGGACACAGACCCAGTTACCACGCCCCGGCCAGCCATCTCATCTCTTCATACAATAACAAGGGCAACAAACCCCCCTATCTCTGTGTGTGAGTGTGTCATTTAATGTCTTCCCCCCCGGAAAAGCCAACCCAGAGGAAATGGAATGGCCTGTGATTTATTTATGTGAAAGATGATTACAGTATTTGTGTGACGGACAATATCACAGCACATACTGGAGAAGGAGAGACTGTTGTCCTATTTCTCTTTCAAGTTTTATTTTTGTTATACAAAATCTGTAAAAAGGTAATGTCATCTTCATCTTAATGACACCCTATTGTCCATTTATATGCTGTTGTCCAGTTCCACCATCACCCAACGAAGATGTCACGATCGTCAGGGAGAGACCAATGCGCAGCGTGATGAACAAACATATTTTAATTAGTTAAAGTTTAAACATGATACAAAACAAGAAACGACTCGTGAAGTCCACGGTGACAACGACCGAACACGGAACAAAAACCCACAAACACAAAGGGAAAACATACAGTTTAAATATGGCTCCCAATCAGAGACAACCATCCAACAGCTGACACTCGTTGCCTCTGATTGGGAGTCACTCAGGCAAAACATAGAAATAGACGAACTAGAACCCCCAACATAGAAACACACCACATAGAACAAACACACCCTGGCTCAACAACTAGAGTCCCATAGCCAGGGTGTGACAGTACCCCCCCCTAAAGGCGCGGACTGCGACCGCGCCTCAAAAGAGCAAAACAGGGGAGGGCTGGGTGGGCATACCTCCTCGGCGGCGGTTCTGGCTCCGGGCTTGCCCACCACCCTCCAACAAACCCCCCATAGCGCCCCTGGTCCGGTCTGGCCCCGCTGGCTAGAGCTGGACTGGACGTAGCAGGAGCGGTTAGCTTCAACTCCGTAGTGGAGCCGTTGACCGGTACCTGGTTAGGCACCGGTGACCCAGGCACGGGTTGTGCCGGACAGACGACGCGCACCCCCTGGCTTGGTGCGTGAGGCAGGAAAGGACCGGACCTGGCTGACGATACGGACCCCTGGCTTGTGCGTGGAGCAGCAACGGGCCTCACTGGACTGACGACTCGCACCCCTGGCTTGGTGCGAGTGGCCGAACGGGCTGGACCAGGCTGACGACTCGCACCCCTGGCTTGGTGCGAGTGGCAGGAACGGGCTGGACCAGGCTGACGACTCGCACCCCTGGCTTGGTGCGAGTGGCAGGCACGGGCTGGACCATGCTGACGACTCGCACCCCTGCCTTGGTGCGAGTAGCAGGAACGGGCTGGACCAGGCTGACGACTCGCACCGTAGACTTGGTGCGAGTGGCAGGAACAGGCCGGGCCGGGCTGGCGACGCGCACCGTAGACTTGGTGCGAGTGGCAGGAACAGGCCGGGCCGGGCTGGTGACGCGCACCGTAGGCTTGGTGCGTGGAGCAGCAACGGGCCTTACCGGGCTGGCGATGCGCACCGTAGGCTTGGTGCGAGGGGCAGGAACAGGCCGGGCCGGGCTGGCGACGCACACCGTAGGCTTGGTGCGGGGAGCAGGCACGGGCCGTGCCGGACTGACGACGCGCACCACTGACTTGGTGCGGGGAGCAGGAACGGGCCGGACCGGGCTGACGAAGCGCACTACTGACTTGGTGCGGGGAGCAGGAACGGGCCGGACCGGGCTGACGAAGCGCACTACTGACTTGGTGCGGGGAGCAGGAACGGACCGGACCGGGCTGGCGAAGCGTACCACAGGCTCGATGTGGGGAGTAGGAACAGGCCGGACCGGGCTGGCGACGCGCACCACAGGCTCGATGCGAGGAACAGGAACAGACCGGACCGCACTGGGGACACACACCCCTGGCCCTACGCGGGGATCAGGAACGGGCCGGACCGGACTGGTAACACACCCCAGTACCTCTCGCCGTGCCTCCACACTTTCCTTCCCCTTAGTGACCAGTGGCCCCCTTAACATGGCGGCCTCCTCTGCCAACCTGCTGGACCGCTCTATCGCGGCCTCCTGCTGCCCCGACGTCGTGAGCCCCCCCCTAAAAATGTTCTGGGGGTCTCTCCTCCCCGTGGGCCAGGCCTCTATAGTTTTCGCCCAACTCTCGCTCTTCTGCCTCCAACTCCAGCCATTCTGCTCTTCATTAGGCTTGACCCAGTCGAGACTCTTCCTCCACTGTTCCCAAGTCCACCCTCTCTGCTCTTCACTCGGCTTAGCCCAGTCGAGACCCCCTACTCCATCGATCCCAAGTCCTTCCTCTCTCCTCTTCACGCTGCTTGGTCCAGTTTTGGTGGGTTTTTCTGTCACGATCGTCAGGGAGAGACCAATGCGCAGCGTGATGAACAAACATACTTTAATTAGTTAAAGTTTAAACATGATACAAAACAAGAAACGACTCGTGAAGTCCACGGTGACAACGACCGAACACGGAACAAAAACCCACAAACACAAAGGGAAAACATACAGTTTAAATATGGCTCCCAATCAGAGACAACCATCCAACAGCTGACACTCATTGCCTCTGATTGGGAGTCACTCAGGCAAAACATAGAAATAGACGAACAAGAACCCCCAACATAGAAACACACCACATAGAACAAACACACCCTGGCTCAACAACTAGAGTCCCATAACCAGGGTGTGACAGAAGATCCAACTACAGTATCTTATCTGGACATACACTACATGACCAAAGGTATGTGGACACCTGCTTGTCGAACATCTCATTCCAAAATCATGGCCATTAATATGGAGTTGGTCCCCCCTTTGCTGCTATAACAGCCTCTCCACTCTTCTGGGAAGGCTTTCCACTAGATGTTGGAACATTGCTGCAGGGATGTCACAAGTGTAGAGAGGAGTAGGCAGGAGGCAGTCGCAGGATTAGAACTACTGAATGTATTAAAGCACCATAGCTTAAAGCGGGACAAAACCCACAGTGCAAAATATAAAGTACTCAGGAAATAGTAGGAGAGATTCCTCTCAGGAAAACAAGCAACATAAACAATTACCGACAAAGACAAATGACAGAGGGAGTATGTATACAGTGATAGAGTAGGGATTGGAACCAGGTGTGTGTAATGATGACGAGACAAGTCCGGGCTTGATGAGTGAAGGTCGTTTGCCAGCAGCAGGTTCGCCAGCAGCTAGAAGGCTGGCGACGCCGAACGCCTGAGCTTGACATGGGACTTGCTTCCACTCAGCCACAAGAGCATTGATGAGGTCGGGCACTGATATTGGGTGATAAGGCTTGACTTGCAGTCGCCGTTCCAATTCATCCCAAAGGTGTTCGATGGGGTTGAGGTCAGGGCTCTGTGCTGGCCAGTCAAGTTTTTCCACACTGATCTCGACAAACCATTTCTGTATGGACCTCACTTTGTGCACAGGGGCATTGCCATGCTGAAACAGGAAAGGGCCTTCCCCAAACTGTTGCCACAAAGTTGGAAGCACCGAATCGTCTAGAATGTAATTGTATGCTGCAGCGTTAAGATTTCCCTTCACTGGAACTAAGGGGCCTAGCCCAAACCATGAAAAACAGCTCCAGACCATTATTCCTCCTCCACCAAACTTTACTGTTGGCACTATGCATTGGGGCAGGTAGCGTTCTCCTGGCATCCGCCAAACCCAGATTCGTCCGTCGGACTGCCAGATGGTGAAGCGTGATTCATCACTCCAGAGAACACGTTTCCACTGCTCCAGAGTCTATTGGCGGCGAGTTTTACACCACTCCAGCCAACGCTTGGCATTGCGCATGGTGATCTTAGGCTTGTGTGCGGCTGCTCGGCCAGGGAAACCCATTTCATGAAGCTCCCGACTAAAAGTTATTGTGCTGAAGTTGCTTCCTAAGGCAGTTTGGAACTCGATAGTGAGTGCTGCAACCGAGGACAGATGTTTTTTTACGCGCTACGTGCTTCAGCACTCTGCAGTCCCATTCTGTGAGCTTGTTTTGCCTACCACTTAAGCGGCTGAGCTGTTGTTGCTCCTGGACGTTTCCACTTCAGAATAACAGAACTTACAGTTTACGAACTGGCTTGTTGGAAAGGTGGCATCCTATGACAGTACCACGTTGAAAGTCACTGAGCTCTTCAGTAAGGCCATTCTACTGCCAATGTTTGTTTATGGAGATTGCATGGCTGTGTGCTTGATTTTATACACCTGTCAGCAACGGATGTGGCTGAAATAGCTGAATCCACTAATTTGAAGGGGTGTCCACATACTTTTGTATATATAGTTTATTTCTGAGAACAGTGATCCAACACCACCGTCTACAATCCATCTACAATAGCTTTTGCTGTAGGACTATTGGCTACAACGGTCTATTGCTGTTTCTGGTACCACAGTCAACTAGGCCTTGACCTCCAGAGAGAGCATCAAATGATCAGAGTGTGTAGTATTGATTGGTCTGGAGCGGAGGCTGGGCATTGTGGTCTGGTCTGGTTGTTAGTGAGGGTCAGTCTGAGCTGAGGCTGGGTGATGTGGTCTGGTCTGGTTGTTAGTGAGGATCAGTCTGAGCATGGTAACAGTAGCGGGTTAGATTGGAGTGACAGGGGAGCCATTCATCTGTTAACCCAGGCCTTAACCAGGACATCATGCATCTGGACCGCCGCCAAGAACGCCTTGTTAGCCTCCTCTGACTTGGAGGAGATGGGGAGTAATGAAGAGAGTGGGAGAGAGAGTAAGAGGGAAGGAGGGAGAGGGAGAGGGAGAGGGAGGAGAGGGAGATGGAGAAGGGAGGATAGAGGAGTGGGGAGAGGGAGAGGGAAATGGCAAGAGAAGGAGAAAGAGAGGAGGGGAATATGGAGAGGAGAGGAAGAGAGAGAAAGGAGGAGAGAGGGTGCAGTATGTTGAGAGAGAGAAAGAAGGGGGATTCATCTTCCCCTCATCTACAAGGCTCTCCTCCCACCATTACAGCTAGCGTTAGCAGTTAATGTAGCACGACTTCTGTGAAGGTCTTAAAGTAGCACGACTTCTGTGAAAATCTTAATGTAGCACGACTTCTGTGAAGGTCTCAATGTAGCACAACTTCTGTGAAAATCTTAATGTAGCATGACTTCTGTGAAGGTCTCAATGTAGCACGACTTCTGTGAAGGTCTTAATGTAGCACGACTTTATGTCAGTGAAGGACTAGAGCTTTTACTGTGGTGAAGTACGTCAAAGCCAGTCTCACAGTATCACACAGAGCTGATCAATGAGCTTTAATACCACAGTGACATTGCAGCTTAACAGCATCACAACATCTCATCAACACGTCACAAAGCAGGTTATGGCTCTGTGTACTGGATCTGAGAATAAGCTTAAACGCAGAAGAGGCTAGGCTACAGTTTAGAGAGAAACCAATGCAGATAAACTTGGGCATCCTTGAGGATTCGTTATACTACATCCAGAATCTAGAACTCACAGCTCAAGTGTTCCGTTTATAGCTTAAACACCAAGCAGACACACACACTAAGAGATACCTCCATTTGACTGTTGTGTTATGCTGACTGTGAAAAAATATTTTTAACCATCAGCCACTTTCAATGCATCCTCCTCCCCTGTAAGCGATAAACCATAATAATTGTACACCCCATTCAGGATTTGACTAAGGAATAATGGGCAAGGTACCCCATAAAAAATAAACATCTCTCCCTCAGTCAAAATAAACACACTTGTCTGTCAACAGAACAAAAGCTCAACAGGGCTTAGTCAAACAACCCCACCATTTTGGGAGAGGTTTCTCACCTCACACCGTGAGGAGTAAGCACACCTACTCTAAAATGGCTCCCAGGCCAATCAATTATAATGTGTTATTACAAAAACCTATTTGGCATTGAGATAAAGGAACATGGAGGTTGATTGCTGTGGGAGTCTGAGCCAGACCCCTAGAGTCACATTGGCCGTGTCAAAGTACATAAACAGTTTCTCCTCAGGGGGAGTGGAGCGGGGAGAGGGGAGCGGAGCAGGGAGAGGGGAGAGGGAAGCGGAGAGGGGAGAGGAGCGGAGAGAGGGGAGTGGAGTGGAGAGAGGGGAGCAGGCAGAGGAGCGGGGAGAGGAGCGGGGAGAGGGGAGCGGAGGAGGGGGGAGAGGAGCGGGGAGAAGGAAGAGGGGAGAGGGGAGAGGGGAGAGTGGAGAGGGGAGAGGGGAGCGGAGAGGGGAGAGGGAGAGGAGCGGGAAGAAGGGAGAGGGGAGAGGGAAGCGGAGAGGGGAGAGGGGAGAGGGGTGAGAGGAGAGGAGCATGGAGAAGGAAGAGGGGAGAGGGAAGAGGGAAGAGGGGAGAGGGGAGTGGGGAGAGGAGCGGAGACAGGGGAGCAGAGCAGGGAGAGGAGCGGGAGCGGAGAGAGGGGAGCGGAGCGGCGAGAGGGGAGAGAAGAGAGGGGAGCGGGGAGAGGGGAGAGGAGAGAGGGGAGTGGGGAGAGGGGAGCGGAGCGGTGAGAGGGGAGAGGAGAGA